>NC_133328.1:506092198-506312198 GCF_042186555.1 Aquarana catesbeiana
GGATCCTCCACATATCCAGACCCCTCAATGAAGACAAAACGGGGGAGACTCCATAGTGTAGATGTATAAAATTTATTATAAAAAGTCACTTATCACTCACTAGCAATTGCGCACAGCAAGCCAAAAAAGTCAAATCAAATTGCACAGCAAAATACACCACAAATTGTGCACAGCAAAGGGAACCGGATAAAAAATAGCAATAGCTTACAGGCTTCTACTGGGAATGGAGACATCAGTAGAAGCCTGTTGAGGGGAAACGTGCGTCGGATGGAGCAAGTGGCTGTAATGCCATCACATTTTATTCATTTTTTCCCCATGCAGTAAGAAGGCTCAACCCTCTGCTGCCTGTAAGCTATTGCTATTTTTTATCCGGTTCCCTTTGCTGTGCACAATTTGTGGTGTATTTTGCTATGCAATTTGATTTGACTTTTTGGCTTGTAGTTCTTGGAATGCTGTGTTTTTAATGCTGTGCGCAATTGCTGTGGAGTGATAAGTGACTTTTTATAATAAATTTTATACATCTACACTATGGAGTCTCCCCCGTTTTGTCTTCATTGAGGGGTCTGGATATGTGGAGGATCCAGGGAAGATAATTGATCTCCCCTCCCGCAGTTGTGGAAATCAACACTTGAACCTTAAACAAGTGTTTGCTGTTCCACTGAAGGAAGAGAGGACAGCTTTCTGGAGTGTTACCCAGGTAGAGATCACAGAAGCCGGCAGGCAAATGCAACAAGCCTTTTAGATCTCTATAATCTGAGATCCAACAGATTCGGTAAGCGAGCATTTTTACTTTACCTAAAGTGGGAAGATCATCTGTGTGTGTCAAAGCGGAAGATTCATGGTTGATCCACAATACAAGATATCCTCACATGGACTTTATTGTTTATGATATATCACGAGGGTGTATAGAAAAAACATTTTTTTGCAGAGGAACAATTATTAATTTAATTGGTGTGTGAAGTGGGAGCAATTAGATTGCTGAGCACATAGATCAACATAATTTCTTTTTTCACAATAACACTAGTTCTAAAAGGCACATAATTATTTCACAATTCTGAAAAGGATTTCAATTAAATATGTTGGTATTAGGTTACTAGTATATAGAGTAACTTAGTTGCTCTTTATTTGTGATATATAAACACTAGGTACAACAATGTATCACAATTTTTTATTTATTTTTTCACAAAAATAGTGGTAAATCACGTGGATAAAGCTTTCGTATACATTGTATCATGATATATATTCATTGGTGGCGCGCTTGTAATTTTCCATTATTCTTTTGGGTTTTTTTTGTATTTTTGACTTACACGAGCAGCTGCACCTGTTTGGATCTTTATATGGTTAGCGCAAAATATATTCTTTTGACACAATAATGGAAGCTCAGATGATTGTTCTACAACCATTTATTCATAAGTCGTTCAGTCCATATAAAAAGATTATAGCAATGTTGATAGGTTGTTTAACCATGAAATTTCCATCCAAAATGGCACCCTCCAGAAGGGGATTAGAAGCAAAATCTAGCAGGAGCTACATTTAATGAAGGTACATTTAGCAACTCACATGGTTGATGATTAAAAGAGGCAAATCTAAGTATGCAGGCATCCGGGGTAAAGCTGTTTACATAGACCGTCCTCCGCACTGCCGGTTCTCACTGCTGTCAGTCTGCAATCGTGACTAGGAAGACTACCCTGACATTGATGGTGGTGGGGATGACGGTATATGTGGACAGCTTTACCCCGGATGCCTGCATACTTAAAATGGTTGTAAAGGCAGAAGGTTTTTTATCTTGGTGCATAAAAAATGCACTAAGATAAAAAGCCTTCTATGTGCAGCAGTCCCTCTCTATCCAGCGATGTCCACGAGTGTCTCAGCCACCTGAGATTCTCCTTCCTGATTGGTTGAGACACGGCAGCAGCGCCATTGGATCCCCCGCTGCTGTCAATCAAAGTAATCTAGCCAATCAGGGGAGAGGGGGGGGGCTTCGTGTCTGAATGGTAACAGGGAGCTGTGACTCAGCTTGGGTGCCCCCATAGCAAGCTGCTTGCTGTGGGGGCACTGAACAGGAGGGAGGGCCCAGAAGCACAGAAGAGGGACTCGAGAAGAGAAGGATCTGGGCTGCTCTGTGCAAATCCACTGCAAGAGAGCAGGTAAGTATAACATGTTTGTTATCTTTATTAAAAAAAAGAAAAAAACAAGACTTTACAATCACTTTAAATGTGCCCGTTTTAGTCATCAACCATGTGAGTTGCTAAATGTTGTACCTTCATTAAATGTAACCATATTGCCATACTTAGAGATGCCTCTCTTCTCTTTTATATTCAGTAGTGACATGATGCTACTCGTATTGTTCGTTTATCAAGTTTGTTTATGCTCGTCTTGTAAAATACTCACAGACCAAGTTACTCGCAATCCAAGGTTTTACTCTAAAGCATTTTCTGACAGGACATGGTGGAGAACAAGATGTCCCTGCCCCACCTCTCCACTTCATTCAATCAGGTGGAATTCCTGTTTAAAGTTTACCTTTCAGTAAGTTTACAAGTTTTTGTGAATAAATTCCTGGCATGTCACAATATACAGCAACACTATACAGTACTTAAAAAAAACTGCACCATCAAAAAACAGGCTATAGAAGCCAGTAAACTGACTTTGCCTAGGATGAGATGAATCTGCTGCAGGCTGGATGAAGCAATTCCTAAGTATCCACTCCTCCAGTGCAATATTGTAGCTTTGCAAGAAAGTAAGAGGGTATATTTGTGAAAAAAATCAAGAACTGTGTAGGCTCCAGTATTTACATATTTGTAGCCAGCATTTCAGTACATGCAGTAGGTTCTAGCCCTGAGCAATACCTAAACAAAGACATCCTTCTGAAGAGAAAGATAGATGGAGGCGTTATAGTCCATTAATAAATGGACAATTTCTCTGTTGCACATTAGTGAAATGGAAAATCTACAATACCGATCCACAAATGATCATACTTTTCATGACAAGTGACAGCTGAAGACCCACAATTATCACTCAATAATCAACCATCTTTGAGACCCATATGAAAAGTTTCAAAAAGCCTGCAGTCATTGGTCAGTAATGGCTGTTCCAAGGTTTGCGGTCATTCAGTGCTATAACGTGGGAACTGCACAAACCAACTAAAGAAAGGGAATAGAAGATTTTCTTGTCCTTTGGGCACAGAGATAATATTGCAAACACTTTGTCATCAGAATGTAACACCATTGCTATGTTTTGCAAAAGAAGCTTTAAAATTTCCCACCACTGCAAGCTGCGTCCTAGAGGCGACTGTGTGAAAGACTGCAGGCATCATGAGTGACTCTTCAACCTTTAGCTCCATTTCATTCTCTGCTGAAAATGTAGTTCTGGGAATAACCGGAGGACGCTCACACAATATCATCTCTTTATTGAACAGGAATATTGGATTTGTGTCCTGCAGAGAAAATAAAAACAAGTCAGATCGCAAACATACAACAACCGATTTGGTAATTTTGGTTTCAAGATACAAAGTAAGACCAGAGCAGCAGTCAGAAAAAATACGTTAAAGGCCTCATGCACACGGGACGTTTTTACAGCAGCTGTTTTTGGCTTCAGACGTTTTTTTCTACAGTCAATAAACTCTTCAGCATGTTATCCTATGTGTTTAACCACTTCAGCCCTAGAAGGATTTACCCCCTTTCTGACCAGAGCATTTTTTGCAAAACGGCACTGCGTCGCTTTTAACTGACAATAGCGCGGTCGTGCGACTTTGCACCAAAACAAAATTGACATCTTTTTTTCCCCACAAATAGAGTTTTCTTTTGGTGGTATTTGATCACCTCTGCGTTTTATTTTTTGCACTATAAACAAAAAAGTGTGACAATTTTGAAAAAAAAGCAATATTTTTTTACCTGCTGTAATAAATATCCCCAAAAAAATGTATAAAAAAATAATATTTCTTCCTCAGTTTAGGCCGATATGTATTCTTCTACATATTTTTTGTTAAAAAGAAAAAAAAAAAAAAAAAAAATCGCAATAAGTGTATATTGATTGTTTTGCGCAAAAGTTATAGCGTCTACAAAATAGGGGATAGTTTTATGGCATTTTTATTATTCTTTTTTTTTTTTTTTTTTTTTTTTACTAGTAATGGCGGCAATCTGCCGGGAGTGCAACTATGGTGGACACGTCGGAAAATTCTGACACATTTTTGGGACCATTGGCATTTTTACAGCGATCAGTGCTATAAAAATGCATTGATTACTGTAAAAATGTCACTGGCAGGGAAGGAGTTAAACGCTAGGGGGCGATCAAGGGGTTAACTGTGTTCCCTCAGTGTGTTCTAACTGTGGGGGGTGGGTGGGCTCACTAGAACATGACAGAGATCACTGCTCCCGATGACAGGGAGCAGTAGATCCCTGTCATGTTGCTAGGTAGAACAGGGAAATGCCTTATTTACATAGGCATCTCCCCGTGTCTCGATTGTGGGACACCGGCGGACATCGAGTCTGCGGGACCCGCGGGCACGCTCACGCCCACAATTTACAGGGGACGTACAGGTACGCCCATTTGCACTGCCGTGCCATTGTGCCAATGTATATCGTCATGCGCTGGACGGCAAGCGGTTAAGCACACATGCTTATGAACTGTTTTTGGCTGGGGTGTTTTTTGGCTGTAAATAAAAACCCCAAAACTAGTGGGTCCTGGGAGGAGTTTTTCAGCTGTAAAAATGCTCTAATGCCGCTAAATGCTCATAAACGCAGCTCACCAGTGTTTAACATTTTTTTGATCCCACTGAAAAAAAAAATGCTAATGCTAAAAAACACTATTGCAAAAATGTTGAAAAAAACTTACTGCAAAGCTACAGCCTTTTTTATAACGTATTATAACGTCCAGTGTGCATGAGACCTAAAGCAACACCCCACTATACAAGACCCCTTTAACACTGGGACACTTTTCAGGCATTTTAGCGCTAAAAATAACACCTCTAAAGCGCCTCTCAAGCCACCCCAGTGTGAAAGCCTGAGTGCTTTCACACTGGGGCGGTGCGCTTACAGGACAGGAAAAAAAGTTCTGCAAGCAGCATCTTCAAGGCTTCCACCGCCCCTGTCCATTGAAATGAATGGGCAGCACTGACGAAGCACCTGCAAATCACAGCAGGGGTTAAAAGCACCCCGCTAGTGGCTGAAAAGCGACGCTATAACAGCAGTAAAAGCGTTGCTAAAACTAGCGGAGCTTTACTGCTAACGCCCGCACTGCCCCAGTGTGAAAGGGGTCTTAGACTCCTCACATGGGCTTGAGTCGCTCAGGAAGAGAGGGGGTAAATCTGACCATGTCTGTAAGATTAACAAATGCACTGAGACAAACTCTAGCGCCTACTGAACAGCACAATTATGATTGGTCACACTTCACAAAAACCTAAAGCAGCAAAGTAGAGGCAAATGGAAAATGCAGGCTATTACATCAGGGTCTATATGACCCTTTGTCCTAAAAAAAAAAATTATCAGCAAAGTTATAGAAAATAAGAAACAAAACCAATTGCAGCAGTTCATCAGCAATCATTTCGCGTAAGAAATCTCATAAGTGTGTATCAATCTCACTCTACCCACAAAAAGAACAGTATGATAGTTAAAGCGTCTAATCCAAAAAAAAAAAAGTGATATATTGCAGCTAACAATACTAACCCATAGACATGGTGGCTTCATTTGTTTTTTTATTCAGACTTTTTCCACCTGATGATCCTGCCAGTAACACATTTCTTGACCATGGGTAGTTAACACTCAGAACTCCACTGTGTCTATGATGGTAGCCATGTTTGACATCTAAGCTGGAGTTCAAATATATTTGCCTTTGAACCATCAGGACTGGTAGGCTGCAATATATTATATTTTTATCCTTATGTTTAGTTATCCTTTAAAGCAGGGGTCTCCAAACTGCAGCCCTTCACTTGTCTTTATCTAGCCTTTGGGGCACTAATCATTTCAGTGGGGAACTATTCATTCCACTGATACGAGACACTATTCTGTCCTCTGACACCAAAATGGAGCATAATTCCTGCCACTGACAACAATGAGGCACCATTTCTCCCACTGACACCAACAATGGGCACTATTCCTCCCACTAATACCAAAGGTGGATGCTGTTTACTCCCACTGAAGTTAGAAAAATGTTCTATTCCCCCCCACCCACATAAGGTATGGTGGACAGTATACTGGCCCTATGTTTAGAAAGTTTTGAGCCCCCTGCTTTAAAGGAAAAATATGAACTTTCAGATAAAGTGCACTCATCAACTTCTATGGGGTCATTTCCCAAAGAAGGCTAAAGATGCCCAGGAGACAGCTCCACTGAATAAATAAGGACCTACTGTGCATATGTAGCAAAGAAGTTTTCTTTTTTTTTTTTTTTTTTTTTTTTTTTGAGTTTTAAAACGTTTATTGAGATAAGATATTAAACATCAACAAATCTCTACCCACGCAGGGGAGTAAAATAGATAACAGATTTTGGTCATGTAGAAAAAAATGCACTCGGAAGTAACAAGAGATACAGTGCACAGGATATATTCATGTATAAAACTTCTATGCAGAAATGATAATCATCGACAACTTGGAAGCCCTGTCTGGTATTCAAAATAAGTTACCGTCCGCCTTGAAATCCAGACACCCCGGTTCGGGATCATGCTGTGTCTGGGCTTCAATGGCCTCTGGTTCTTTGATGAGAGGTAAGTCCTAGACAGTGCATAAAGAATGGTACCGTACAATACTTTTGGGCTCCTTATAATGACAAAAGTGCTTAGAAGTCGAATTATCAGAATCCGTATCTATTCTGCTAGGTTCTGATCTTAGTCAAAGGTGGATAAAACAATTTAAAGTATATTGTGTATTAACCGAAAAAAATCGTAATAGTTAAAGGTATAATCATACAACCTCTGCTTCGCATCCCACCATTTTGGTCCGGTGGGAGAGAAGAGTATATAATAGAAAATAAGGAGAAAGAGAGAAATAGAATTAGGAAGGAAGGAAGAGGGGGTTTAAGAGGGGTGGGTGGGGGAAGGATTGCCTGGGCTCTGCGGAGAGCTGGGACAGTGTGCCAAGCAGCCGAGCAGGAGAACTTAACTGACCATTTTATGGTAGAGTTAGGTACTAGAGGGTCACGCCAATATGACGGGCCCATGGTTCCCATATATGTTTGAATTTCTCAGTTTTATCAAGTATGATGTTAGAGATTTTCTCCTGGTACACGATCCAGGAGACTTTCTGTTTGGTTAAATGGAAGGATACCTTAGGAAGTTTCCATGCCCTGGCTATGGTAAGTTTGGCTCCTATGAGAATATAGTGGATTAGAATTTGGTCGTATTTAGGAATTTTGGGGACTTTTTGATTTAAGAGTGCAGTTGGGGTTTGTGGGATCGCCTTGCCGGTGACTTTGCGGATTAGGTTGAAGATTTTGTTCCAGTAGCCTCTGATTCACGGGCATTCCCAAAAAACATGTAGGAGGGTACCCAGAGCAAAGAAGTTTTCAACCACTGAATGCAAACACTGTGGAAGGACGCAGTTTTCAGATTCAAGTAAGTACGCATTTGCTGCAAGGGGGGTTTATTATGTTTATTTATTTTTTTAAAGCGCACTTATTCTTTGAGAAGAATTTCAATATGCTAGATTAATACTCACAGTACCAGCGCTGTAACTACAAACCCTCCTGTCTGGTGCCATACATTCACCTCCATTTACTACAAGGATCTGGTGCTGAACAGCAATCTTGTACTTAGTCTGAATGGCATGCTTAAGGTCAGTCACCCTAAACACATAGAAAACAGAAAAACAAATTGTTAACATGTAAAAGCAGTCTGTAAGAAAGAAGATCAATTAAATTGGCTTATTACATTTTTAGAAAATCACGTAATATTATTTACATGGGAGAGTGCAAAGCAATGACAACATTACACAAAAGTCCCAGTCCGAGCTAAAAAATTATATTTAAGCAACTGAACCTTAAAGTGGAACTAAAAGCAAAGTTTTTTTTTTCCTTCAGGAAGGGTTATAACCATACCTCCCAACTGTCCCTGATTTTGAGGGACTGTCCCTGATTTGGAGCAATGTCCCTCTGTCCCTCTTTATATAGTTGTATATAAAATGCACTTTTTTAGCTTTCAAAAAGTGTTTCCCGGTACTAAACCTTTCATCCAATTTCTAAATTGCTGCATTTGTACATTTTTAAAAGCCAATGTAAAGGAATAGTAGTGGTTAAAAAAAGCACTAGTGGATTTAATTAACCTTTTTTGGGGTTAATTCTCCTTTAAGGGGGTGTGGCAGGGGGCGTGTCCTATGCCTATATACATTTACTAGTAGGTGTCCCTCATTCCCATCTCAAAATGTTGGGAGGTATGTTATAACCCCCTTATATTTTTTTAGACATCTGTGTCTCATTCGAAGATTTCCCTTCACTTCCTATCTCATAGCCAAAACAGGAATTGAGAAAAAGTCCCTCCAAAGTTAAGAGAATCCTGGGGTGTCACCAGAACTAGTGTCATCACTGGAAGATTTATTTGGGATTTTATTTCACTTTCAATAACGATAAACAGGACTAGGGAACAGACATCAATAAAAACTAACAGATGTTCTAATCCCTCTCCATTCTATCCAAAACGGATAAAAAAAATAAAAATAAATACATTTCTTTAAAGTGGTTGCAAAGGCAGAAGGTTCTTCATCTTAATGCATTCTATGCATTAACCACTTAAGGACTGAGCCTCTTTCTGAGATTTGTTGTTTACAAGTTAAAAACAGTTTTTTTTGCTAGAAAATTACTTAGAACCCCCAAACATTATACTTTTTTTTTCTAACACCCTAGAGAATAAAATAGCGGTCGCTGAAATACTTTGTCACATCGTATTCGTGCAGCGGTCTTACAAGCGCACTTTTTTTGGAAAAATACACTTTTTTGAATTATAAAATAAGGCAACAGTAATTTTTTTTTTTTTGTATATTATGAAAGATAATGTTACGCCGAGTAAATTGATACCCAACACGTCACACTTCAAAATTGCGTCTGCTCATGGAATGCCGACAAACTTTCACCCTTAAAAATCTCCATAGGCAATGTTTAAAAAATTCTACAGGTTGCATGTTTTGAGTAACAGAGGAGGTCTAAGGCTAGAATTATTGCTCTCTCTCTATCAATCGCAGCGATACCTCATACCACATGTGTAGTTTGAACACTGTTTTCATATGCGGGCGCTACTCACCTATGCATTCGCTTCTGCATGCGAGCTCATCGGGACGGGGCATGTTTAAATTTTTTTTTTCCTGATTTATTTTACCTTTTATTTTTACACTGTTCTTTAACAAATAAAAATAAAATGGTGTCACTTTTATTCCTATTAAAAGGAATGTAATCATCCCTTGTAATAGAAAAAAAAAGCACGACAGGACCTCTTAAATATGAGATCTGGGGTCAAAAAGACCTCAGATCTCATATTTACACTAAAATGCAATAAGAAAAAAATGTTGTCATTTAAAAAAAAATACAAAAAAAGAAGAGCTATGGGTGGAAGTGACGTTTTGACGTTGCTTCCGCCTTGCAATGATATGGAGATGGGTGGGGGCCATCTTCCCCTCCCCTGTCTCCATGTCAGGCTAGGGAAAGGATCCGATCGCCTCCGCCTCTGCCGACGGCTCCAGTAAGCGGCAGAGAGCACTGGGTGCGGCGGGGGGGCCCCTTTCCCGCCGCCGATAAGAGTGATCTTGCGGCAAATCCGCCACAGAGACCACTTTTATCTTGAAGCAACTGAAGAAGAGGATACTGGGGTTATGCCAGCTAGTTGCTGCCATAACAACGATATTCCTCTTCAAAATAACAACGTATAACGACGGTGGGCGGTACGGAAGTGATTAAGATAAAAAAAACCTTGTGTGTGCAGCAACCCCCTAATACTTACCTGAGCCCCATCTAAATCCAGCGATGTGCACGAGAGACTTGGCTGCCCGGGACTCTCCCTCCTCATTGGCTGAGACAGCAGCGAAACGTAACTGGCTCCCTCTGCTATCAAAGTCAATGAGCAAAACCGGAGGGATAGGGGGCAAAACCACTGCACAGAGCAGGTAAGTAGAACATGATTGTTATTTTTAACAACAACAAAAAACTAGACTTTAGTATCACCTTACTGTAAGTTACATTCCCAGGATGAGTTGACTTCAGCAGCACTGGGCTACCCATACATCTTGTAAGGGCAGTTGTTTCTGCATGCACGAGCCAAGTTTGTTAAAGAGAGGAATAACAAGCCAGAGCCATCTTTTTGGAAAGAACAACCAACTGTGGCAGATTTCCTAACCTGTCAATCCACCATTACCCCAAAAGTGGAAGACCAATGGGGTCCCTAATTTAGATGAGATCAAAGCGTATGAATAGGGTGACTCATCTGACGTTTACAGTTACCTTTAACGTACTCAACCAGTAGATCAGGAGAAAAGAAGGGGGCCTGTCATCTGGTATGAATTATTTTGTCCATTACACTAATGTTTCTGAGGGTACATTACAGTGATACAGTGTATATACCTTAAATGCCAGGCTTCAGCATACAAGGGCCCAAGCTTGTTTTACAAGGAGAGGCATTAGAACGCTTGTCCATGCCCCCCCCCCAATTGGGAGATTACCCTCTCTATTTGTCCTGTTTACCATTATCATTCAAAGTGAAAGTAAAAGAAAATCCCAATATTTGGGTTGTTCCCAAAAAAGGGGAAATCTTCCAAAGGGGACACTACAGTAGTTCTGGTGATCTGGGGGTCCCCAAGGAAGTCCCTTAACCACCTCCCCTCCGAAAGATTTACCCCCTTTATGACTATTTAGGCTATTTTTTGCGATGCGGCACTGCGTTATTTTAACTGACATTTGTGCGGTCGTGCGACGCTCTACCCAAACAAAATGTATGTCCTAGAGCTTTCTTTTGTTGGTATTTGATCACCTCTGCATTTTTGGGTTTTTTTGCGCTATAAACAAAAAAACTGACAATTTAAAAAAAAAAGTATATATATATTTTTTTATTGTCTGCCATAATCATAGCCAATAAAAAAAAATGACAAAATCAAATTTCTTCACCAATTTAAGCCAATATGTATTCTGCTACATATTTGGTAAACAAAAAATCCCAATAAGCATATATTGATTGGTTTGTGCAAAAGTTATAGCGTCTATAAACTATAGTAGAGGTCGACCGATGTGGGTTTTTCTCTGGCCGATGCCGATATTTAGAAATTGCAGCGGCCGATATATGATGTCCATTTTTTGTGTTAGGCCAATTTTTTTTTTTTTTCCCTTCATCTCATAAAATCTAACAGTTAGACCCCTTTCACACTGGGGCGTTTTTCAGGCGCTTTTGGGCTAAAAATTGTGCCTGTAAAGTGCCTGCAAAGCAGCTGCCCTGCAGTCTCAATGTGATATCCCGAGTGCTTTCACACTGAGGCAATGCGCTGGCAGGGTGTTGAAAAAAAGTCCTGCAAGCAGCATCTTTGGAGCGGTGTATACCGCTCCTCCACCACTCCTGCCCATTGAAATGAATGGGCACTGCTACCAAAGCGCCTGCAAAGCAATTCGGCAGTGGCGGTACATGGCGCATTTAACCCCTTCATCGGCCGCTAGCTGGGTTATAAGTGCCCCGCTAGCAGCCAAATAGCCAAATAATAAGTGATATAGAAAATTTCTTACATTTAAACATTTATTAAACAAAACAAACCTCCAATCAGTTTACTTGTATGTATAATTTAGATTAAAAAAAAAAAAAAAAAACTATATCTTAAATACACAAAAACAGGTAATCAAAACTTTTGGATGAAAAAAAATGGGCTAACTTTACCGTTTTAGTGTTTTTTTTAAATTAATTAGTGTATCTTTTCCAAAAAAATTGCATTTGAAAGACTGCTGCGCAAATGCCGTGTGACATAAAATATTGCAACAACCGCTATTTTATTCCCTAGGGTCTCTGCTAAAAATATATTATATATATATATAAAATGTTTGGAGGTTCTAAGTGATTTTCTAGCAGAAAATACAGGATTTTTACAAGTGTCGGAAAAGATTAAGTCTTTAAATGGTTAAACTGAGAACTCCTACACAGGAATTCAGTCCATTGATAAATATAAACATTGTATCTCTTTGCTTTTTTTCTCAGACTTGGCAGGCTGCCCAGATAGGAGAGAAGTCTCAGGAAGACTTCAGGCAACATGCATTGACTTCTATTACAAAAGTTATTTGCAAGTCGCGCTGAAGTTTTAAATCGTCCTTTTTTATCAGCACAATCGGCCGATGCCGATTAATTAAAAAATGCCAAATATCGGCCAATATATCGGTCGACCCCTAAACTATAGGATTTTTTTGTTTACTAGTAATGGCGGTGATCAGCGACTTATAGTGGGACTGCAATATTGGGGCGGATAGTCGGGACACTAACTGACATTTATACAGTGTTATGCACTGACACTGTACTAATGACACGGGCTGGAAAGGGGTTAAACATCAGGGGCGATCAAAGGGTTAAATGTGTGTCTAACCGAAGTTTGTGCACTGTGTGGGAGTTGCTTTGCAGGAACAAGGATCAATGACTTCTCTACAGACAGAACGGCAATCTGTCTTGTTTACCTAGGCAGATCGACGTTTTGTGGCTCTCTGCCTAATGATCTGCAGGTGCCAGCGAACATCAAGTCCATGGTAACCTCAGATCAGCTCCTGCTGTGTCTAATCACAGTGGGAGCAGGTCACCAGCAGCGTGCATGCGCGCCCCAGACCCGGAAGTATCGGATCATGTACTAGGTGTACAATCCGGTGCAGAGCAGCCACCCTGCCACAGTATATGTGCGGTGGGCGGTTGTAAAGTGGTTAATTTTCAGGGATTTCCTCTCACTTCTTGTTTAGCTATGGGAAAGGAAGTGAAATCTCCGCAATGGGACACAGATGGCTAAAAAAAGTCTGTCTGGGGTTGTAACCCTCCCTTGCTCTATCCAAAATGAAAAATAACGTTTTGCCTGTAATTCTACGACCCCTTTCACACCGAGGAGCTTTCATGCTAAAAAAAAGCGCCTGGAAAGCTCACGAAAACCTATTTCCATTAAAATCAAAGAATGCTTTCACACTGGGGCAGTGCGCTGGCAGGGCGGTGAAAAAGCCCTCCTCTCCATTGAAATTAATGGAAAGCTCTTCAAAAGCGCTCAAATGTTTTACTGGCAGTTTAGAAGCGCCTCGGTGTGAAAGGGGCCTAACCATCCTGCATAGTGACAGTAGGTCAGTCAGCTCAAGCTTTAGCTATAGGTCTAGCCATGGCAGTTAAGAGGTGAAGCAGATACTTTAGCTGATACTTTAAGGGTCGGTTCACACTGAGGCAGCACGACTGTCTTGAGCGACCCAGGACATGACTCAGCGGCGACTTGCAAAACGACTTCTGTATAGAAGTCAATGCAAGTTGCCCCCAAAGTCTTACAGGAACCTTTTTCTAAGTCGGAGCGACTTGCGTCACTCTAATTAGAACGGTTCCATTGTACAGAACGGGACGCGACTTGTCAGGCGACTAGGTGGGAGTCATGTGGGAGTCATGTTTGTAACTGTCAGCCTTGCAATGCCTCATGGGACTTGTAGTTTTGCAACAGCTGGAGGACCGCCAGTTTGAGACCTCTGCTTTAAATCAATAATCAGTATATTTAAATCAGCATTAGAGAACACAACATTCCAGCCCAGAAAGATAATTAAACATGGCTCGGTTTTGTAGATCTCTATGAACACACAGAATATTTTAACAGAGTGTAGAAATAATTACTAAATGCCCAGCCACTATTTTATACTTCACCAAGCTCTAGGGCATAGCATTTTCTCCCTGGCAAATTAGCATTAAAACACTATATAAAAAGTACAAATAAAGATTTGTTAAGCACAGGATATTAGGGACATATTCTAGAGGGGATTCTTTGCTCCAGACAATGAAACAGTCCCTATGAATGCTGCCAATGACTCCATACTGGAAGGTGAAATGGTGCGTGTTCTTGTTCTGCTGTAATCCTATCCAGAAGAGGCAGAAAATACAAAGCCAGTACAGAGACCAGATACAAATTGATGATTTAAAACAGTGCTGTCCAATTTATTTGAGTAAGGGTGGGCCACATTTCTTTTATATCTGCTGCAGCTTTTGCAAATTAAAATATGACCTGCCAAAATGCAAGTCATGCAGTTTTCATACAGATATTAAAAGTTCCAAAAGTTTTTGGAAGATTAACTACTTGCTTGCTAATAATAAACTGATACTTCTCCTGTGATAAGGCATATTTGGCATTTTCTAGATTTTTTTAGCCAGAAAGATTACATTATGATACTAATAAAAAAGATAAGCTTGGATGGGAGTATACCATATGAACTATTTATAATTCAATACTAGATATTCATAAAGTGGAGGAAAGGCGATGCAAATGTCTTGTGAAGAGCAAATAAAAATTGATGTTCATAAAAATGACAGCTGGAACCTGCAAACATTGCAAATGGCAACTCTATTTGTGCAGCGGTGTTTTAAACGCAACTTTTTGGGAAAAGGGACACTTTCATGAATTTAAAAAAAAACAAACAGTAAAGTTACCCCAATTTTTTTGTATAATGTGAAAGATGATGTTACGCCAAGTAGATACCAAACATGTCACGCTTTATAATTGCACGCACTCGTGGAATGGCGACAAACTACGGTACCTAAAAATCTCCATAGGTGACGCTTTAATTTTTTTTTACGTTTACCAGGTTAGAGTTACAGAGGAGGTCTAGTGCTAGAATTATTGCTCTCGCTCTGACGATTGCGGCGATACATCACATGTGTGATTTGAACACCGTTTACATATGCGGGCGCGACTTCCGTATGCGTTTTCTTTGCTGCGCGAGCTCGCAGGGACGGGGGCGCTTTAACATTTTTTTTTATTATTTATTTTATTTATTTTTATATTTATAAATTGTGTTTTTTAAAAAAAAAAAAATTTAACATTTTTATTGCTGTCACAAGGGATGTAAACATCCCTTGTGACAGTAATAGGTGGTGACAGGTACTCTTTATGAAGGGATCGGGGGGTCTATAAGACACCCGATTCCTCCTTTGCACTTCAAAGTATTCAGATCGCTGTTTTCGGCGATTCTGAATACTGTATATTTTTTTAAAACCGGCGCCATTGGCAGCCGAGTAAATGGGAACTGACGTCGCTTCTGTGTTTACGATTAGGAGGCTGGAACGATGCCGCTCACAGCTTCGTTCCAGCCCGCCCCCAGCCGCCGGAGGCAGCCGGTCATCGGGCCTCCCGATGGAATGGGGGGCCCGGTAAGAGCGGCAGGAGGCAGCAGGAGGGGGGCATCCCCTCCCGCTCCTCGGGTATAACAGCCGAGCGGCTTTTAGCCGCATCAGTTGTTATAACCGGATAGCCGATCGCCGGCTCTAAAAAACAGTACCGGGATAATGCCTGCGGCTGCGGGCATTATTACGGTATAACCCCGGAAAGCCGAGTACGCACTGAAGCTGAAATTTTAACTTTTAAGTAACGTATTCACCATTATTTTTTGTAGTGAGAGGGTCTACATGAATGGATATAATTTTAATTTGTTACTCTATAACACTTTTCTCCCTTGGGACTGAAAGCACTAAGTAGGTAAGGCAGTCATCTTGGGCGCACTCGACTGAGCAAAGTAACCTATCATTGGGGGGGGGGGGGATTTACTAAACTCAAATGGACTTGCACTTTGCAAGTGCAGTTGCTCTAGAGCTTAGCAAATGATATAAAGCTCCACTTTCCAAAGAATACTCAATCACGCAAGGAAAGGAAAGCCCGCTGCCGGCTGATGTCACAGGGCGGGTCCAGGCTAGGGAATGATCGCGACAATATAGTCAGGATCCACCCACAACCCTGGACTGGCACCTGACTCAGACTCTCAACAAGCCACTGAGCACCTGAGGCAGCCGCTCTCGCCCACTGACAATCAACAGCTCTCTGCTCACGGAGCTCTGAGAACCGAGCGATCAGCAGTCTTTGATCAATCAGTTCTCAGACTTAGCACCAGAGGGGGACGATGCTACAGCCACCTAGGTCAGTATGATTCTTTAAAAAAAAAAAAAAACTGAACTTCTCCTTAAAATTATTTTTCCATTATTTATTCCTACCGTTAAAAGGATAGAGATAGTAGGTGTGGCGCTGTTCTAAAAGGCAATGCTATACCAGGAATCTGAGTACTCCAATAACACACTCTAACTAGTGATTATATATAAACTATACCATCTAGTATGCAAACTTGAAAAAAATAAATTGGAAATAAAGTGACTGGTGCTATATGCAGCTAAATAGCTTGCAATGTGATAATGCATAAATGTGACAAAAAGTGCAATTTTATTTAAAGTGCCTGGTGCTATGGTGAACAATTTAATAAACACAGTCCTCCTGTAACAAACAGTTACATGCGTGTGCCCTTTGCGCTGGTGCTCATTATAGAGCCCCCTAAGATATTGCACTCGCCGGAAATATTCACCCCTCAAAGGGGTTTTTCACTTTCACAGTGTTTGCCACTGTGCGGCAGTTTCCAGGACCACTCCTCTGGTGACTGTTCTTTGCTTTGCTCTTTTAGATATTCATCCGTATCACCCACATGCAGAGAGAAAAGATGCTCCCATAGCATAATACCGTTTTCCAAAAGATTTATTGAGATTGTACAGTCGAAAACATACTCACATCCTCTCTGTATATTTAAAACATTTAAAACCAGGAAGCCAGGAAAATTTGCGTTCCACAGCTCAAAACCGGAAGTGACGCAAAGACGCTAGCTTCTAGCATCTTGCGTCACTTCTCGTTGAGAGGCTAAGCCAGGTGCTAGTCCAGAGTTGTGGGTGGATCCTGACCATATCGTCCTGATCATTCCCTAGCCTGGACCCCCTCTGTGACATCAGCCGGCAGCGGGCTTTCCTTTCCTTGCGTGATTGAGTATTCTTTGGAAAGTGGAGCTATATATCATTTAATAAGCTCTAGAGCAACTGCACTTGCAATGCACAAAGTCCATTTGAGTTTAGTAAATCCCCCCCAATGATAGGCTACTTTGCATAGTATTATAAGGAGCACCAGCACAAAGGGCACACGCCTGAAGAGCACCTGTCACTTTTTTGCAAAAAACTTTGTGTTACAAAAGGATTGTGTTAATTAAATTGGTCACCATAGCACCAGTCACTTTAAATTAAAATATCACTTTTTGTCACATTTATGCTCTATCATGTTGCAAGCTATTTAGCGGTATATAGCACCAGTCACTTTATTTATTTCCAATTTATTTATTTTAAGTTTGCATACTAGATGGTATAGTTTACATATAATCACTGGTTATAGTGTGTTATTGGAGCACTCAGATTCCCGGTATAGCATTGGCTTTTAGAACAGCACCACACCTACGATCTCTATCCTTTTAACCCTATATTCCACTTAGTGGGCTGTATTAGTAGGGGCAGCAGTTCAAAATATACATTCAGCCATTTGCGCAGGACCACCCACAATCTTTTTTTATTCCCACTGTATTAGCAAAATTTGCTATATGTATAGGAACCAGTCTTAAAAAAGATTTTGCTATCAGAGTTCAATAATGATTCTTTTAACAATTACAGAATTTTGATTGAATTGTGTTCTTCACATACCTAAGTTCAAGGTTATAAATCTGTGTTGAATCTCGGGAATTACACCGTGCTCACGATTCCCCAACAGACTGCTTACAGATGTTCATCACTTGTCTACGCATATGTTGATTTGTGGTGCCATATGCATTAGGATAAACAAGTGTCTACATCAGGAGTCTTCAAACTGCGGCCCTCCAGGTGTTCAGGAACTACAATTCCCATCATGCCTAGTCATGTCTGTGAATGTCAGAGTTTTACAGAGCCTCATGGGATGTGTAGTTCTGCAACAGCTGGAGGGCCGTAGTTTGAGGATCCCTGGTCTACATTTACAAACAAATTAATCCTAATTTTACATGAATTTTACATTAATATTAGTAGGACTTATTTCAGATTTTGTGCATCTTCCCTTTACCGTAATGCAAATTGCAAGTTTGGGAGATCTATCCTCCCCTACACAACAGAAAAACACATTCAGAGAAGATAGCCGCATACAAGAAAAATCAACTCGTTTCAACAAAGCTCAACAATGAAGAACTCTGATAAACAGATTTAGCAGAAATTACTGGTAATCTTTCCTTCGGGAGTTGGGTGGTTGTGATCTTACATGTGTACTTCCAATTTTCACAAGTGCCAAAAGAAAGACACAACACATATACGCTGCTGGAGTCCATTAACTACCAATGCCTTGGATGCTTAAAGTATTTTTTATTTCCGCTCTTAAATGTTCCTTTTTAGTGAAGCTGTACTTGTACTGCTTTTGCATATTTTCTGTAATGAGCTTGCGTCAGTGGTCCAGTTGAACATCACAAGATGAAACAAATTATTTGTCAGCATCTGGAATGTGGTTTATTTAAATACTGCAGTGTACATGATGAAGTGCATTACCACTAAAAGGCTACAATGCACTCTATGATGTGTATGCAATATAGTTACCGTAGTCACTAGAATAGAACAGGAAAGAAAATAGCTTTTTCACTAACTAAGAATACAGATGGTAGTGGAAAATTAGTAGATCTTCATTTTATATTGAGCATAAAGATGAACTCAAATAATAAGCAAATATTGTCCAAATACAAGAGGCATACATAGGCTTGGTGTGCTTTGTGTATTCCTTCCAGATCTGTGCAGTAATCCAGTGTAAACCATTGCCTCTGCGCAGTTGTGGTTGGGGGTGGTAAAAACAGTTGAGACACGGTTTAACTGCCCCCAACCTTTCTCCCTAAGCTGAAAAGTCAACAGCCATACATACCTCGTTGCTATGCTTTACGGCGGCAACAAGAGTTAACCCCCTCATGACGTTTAACAGGCACTGCCGCCCGTGGAAAACAACCAATTCAAATGATTAGAGTCATGCTGCAACAGTTACATAACCACATGCAATGGTCCCCATTGTGGCATGGTAGTGCAGCAATTAGGGGGTTGAATAAGGCAGCGAAGAGGTGACATTTCAAATACAGATCGCTTTTCAGATGAGCAGAAATCCTTGCCACATGTGTACACGACCCTAATAAAGACCTGTTACTGCTGCTCTCTCTCCTGGGCAGGGTGACCAGTATTGGCTCTGCCCCTCCTGTAGTTTTATGCAGGAAGCCTGTAGTGTGTGGAGCCTGCTGGTTCCCCCTAACTACAGCACTAAGGATGAGCTCAGGCATGTTTGCAAACAGCACGTGCAGAGCCCGCCAGGAAGTCGGCACTGCACATCACTAATCACAGGCAGTGAGACATTTTCCGATCGCTGCAGCAGCACATCGGGACAATGTCTCACTACTTGTGATTAGCGTTCCGCAGTGCCGACTTCCTGTCGGACTCTGCACGTGCCGCTTGCGAACACACCTGAGCTCATCCTTATACAGCACAGTGAGGATGTCACTGCTATATTTCCAAGGTAATTTCTGGGTTTGCAAAGGCAGTTGGTGCACACAAAGGGGATGTATACATCCCTTGTGACTACTGAGGAACATGAAAGTTGTTGCTACTGACGTTCAGCTTCTAGTTTAGTTACAGTTATGTAAACTGAAATCTGAAGTCTGTATGATACGGTCGTCCTAAGGAATGTTTATGACACATACACACTGCCCTGGAGGCACCTCTTACTCCACTATCCCTATGCATTCAAGTAGAACATTTAGTATTTAGTTTAGAAGATTAAAATATTTTTCATTCATACTGTAAAAAGACCCTTGTTTCAAACCACACAATCTCTTTTTCAGAGTACACCTACTGTAGGCAGGGTCTATAGGTTTAATTTAGTAGGCACATACTGGAATATTAGCGGACTTGATTCTGAGCTACTGGTGTGTTGTTGTACCTTTAAAGTGATTGTAAAGTCTCAATTTTTTTCAATATATAAATATAACAAACATGTTAAACTTAACCTGCTCTGTTGCAGTGGATTTGCACAGAGCAGCCTGGATACTCCTCTTCTCGGGTCCATCCCTCTTGTTCAGTGCCCCCACAGCAAGCAGCTTCCTAAGGGGGCACCCGAGCCGAATCACAGCTCCCCGTGTCCATTCAGACAGAGCCTCGACCCGGCCCTGCCCCCCCTCTCTCTCCTGGTTGGCTAGCTGACTTTTATTAACAGCAGCAGCCAATGGCATCGATGCTGTCTCTCAGCCACTTAGGAGGGAGAATCTCGGATGGCTGAGACACTAATGGACATCACTGGACAGAGAGGGACCTCAGGTAAGTGTTAGAGGGGCTGAGGGGGGCTGCTGCACACAGAAGGCTTTTTGTCTTAATGCATAGAATGCATTAAGATAAGGATATGCAATTAGTGGACCTCCAGCTGTTGCAAAACTACATGTCCCATCATGCTCTGCCTCTGGGTGTCATGGGTGTGGCTGTCAGAGTCTTGCTTTGCCCCATGGGACTTGTAGTTCTGCAATAGCTGAAGGTCCGCTAATTGCATATCCCTGCATTAACATAAAAAAAAAAAACCTTCTGACTTTACAACCCCTTTAAGGCCTCATGCACACTGGGCGTTGATAACAACTGCCCCGAATGTTTTTTTTCTGACAGCAAAAAAAAAAAAAAAAAAACGCTTGATGCAGATGTGTATGCTGCGTTTAGCTGCACTTACCTGAGTCAAGCACTTTGGCATTTATTAATTTCATTGGCCAGAATAAATAATTTATTTTGGCCACTGAAATAAAAAATGCACAATCGCAAAACGCATCTAGCAGTAACGTGCGTTTACACGTGTTTTTGCTGAGTTTTTCTGCCAAAACACTTCTGAATCGCGTTCAGGAGAGGAACGCTTTACTGCCTCTAAACTCTGCTGCTCCTAAACTCTGGTAAAAGCCTATGTGTACATGGACAGATAGGAGTTCAGGCGTTTCGGCAAAAAACACCAAAAGCTCCAAAAACTTGAGTTTAGGAGCAGCAGTGTGCAGGAGCCTTAGGAGAAGGGGCTACCTCCAAGGCATACTTGCTCTTAAATGCTATATATTGCAGCAATGGCGCCAACGACGTCGATGCTGTGTCTCAGCCAATCAGGAGGGAGAATCACGGATAGCTGAAACACTAATGGACATCCCTGGACAGAGAGGGACCTCAGGTAAGTGTTAGAGGGGCTGGGGGGGGGCTGCTGCACATGTGCAGAAGGCTTTTTATCTTAATGCATAAAATGCATTAAGTCACAGGGATATGCAATTAGCGGACCTCCAGCTGTTGCAAAGCTACAAGTCCCATCATGCCTCTGCCTCTGTGTGTTATGCTTGTGGCTGTCAGAGTCTTGCTATGCCTCATGGGACTTGTAGTTCTGCAACAGTTGGAGGTCCACTAATTGCACATCCCTGTGCTAGAGTATCCCCCCATTACATGAACTTCCAGGGACGAAGCACCCTTGAACAATTTACCCCATTTTCATCTTACAGTGTTCAGGCCTCTAGCAACCTATAGCCAAGCCAAATCACAGTCCCATTGGGAAGGCTGAGGTAAGTAGTTGGTGTTAATCAACACCATGCTTTAGAAAATAGTTTTTGCATACCAGATATTCACAAAGCTGCAAACAGACCAATCAGCTGCATATTTATTGCTACCAAAGGACTGCTCAATCATGAAAACACGCCACAAGTCAAAAACATAGTAAATGGTATCATGATAGATGAGAAATTGACAGCTATCACTCTTGGTGCACATGAAGAAAAAAATAAAAAATCAGGTCTCCAAGGATTCATTTCACCAGACTACTGAAGCATCCCTAACATTAAATTTTCCGTATTACCAACGTCCCACCTAGGGAACAAAGACTGACCTATCTTCAAGAATGCATGTCTAAGAGCCCTTGCACACTGGGGCGGCGTCGGCGGTAAAACGCCGCTATTATTAGCGGCGTTTTACCGTCGCCGAGAAAGGGTTAAATACCACCGCAAAGTGCCTCTGCAGAGGCGCATTGCCGGCGGTATAGCCGCGCCGTCCCATTGATTTCAATGGGCAGGAGCGGTAAAGGAGCGGTATACACACCGCTCCTTCACCGCTCCGAAGATGCTGCTGGCAGGACTTTTTTTACCGTCCTGCCAGCGCATCGCTCCAGTGTGCAAGCCCTCGGGGCTTTCACACTGGGATGACAGCAGCGGCACTTTCGGGGCGGTTTGCAGGCGCTATTATTAGCGCAATAGCGCCTGCAAAACCGCCCCAGTGTGCAAGGGCTCTAAGAGAAATATCTATACTGTCTATTTCTTACAATGTAACTTTGTAAAAAACAATGTAATAAAAATAAACTTTATATGCACAGAATTTCTGGGGGGCCTCAGTGAGAAATTGGAGAGGTGTGCAGCATGGTCAGTGTAGGATCAAATGCCTTGTGCAGTTTGTTGTGCACTGTAAATTTTATTTTGCTTTACAAAACATTATTAAATATTTATGAAAAATAGTACGACATTTTTAAATATATAAGAAAGGTTACTTACGTTTGTACAGCAAGCTCAGTGTCAAATGTGAGGGTGATTCCAGTATTCACCAGAAACACATATAACTTCATGATGACTGCTCTATGATCCTCTGGTGCCCACTTTAAACTTTGCTGTGCTCATTTAGAAACTGTTAAATAAAATAAGTATTTTTGTAAATGTGATGAAAACATAACTGTACTCCAAAACAGAACAATACAAAATGACAAAAGTGCACATCTTAAACACATTTTTTAAGGATTTTAATTACAATACATAGCACTGCTGAAAGACTGAAATAAGCACATACATGAACACTAGTGGTATACCCATTGGTATAAGTTTTTACGAAAATGTTGGCTGCAGGGTGCCAAGGGAGCCACTGTAACCTGACCTCACACTAGAGCTGCACGATTCTGGCTAAAATGAGAATCACGATTTTTTTGCTTAGAGGATAGATCACGATTCTCTCACGATTCTCGCGGCGTAACATCATCTTTCACATTAAAACAAAATAAATTGTGCTAACTTTACTGTTTCGGGTTTTTTTTATTTATTGAAGTGTATTTTTTCCAAAAAAAATTGCATTTGAAAGACCGATGGGCAAATACAGTGTGACATAAAATATTGCAGCAATTGCCATTTTATTCCCTAGGGTCTCTGCTAAAATATATATATATATTTATATTCTCTAATGTTTGGGGGTTCCAAGTAATTTTTTTAGCAAAAAATATTGATTTTAACTTAAGAAAGAAGTGTCAGAAAAAGATTTAGACTTTAAGTGGTTAAACTTCCTGCATTTACATGTTGTTTAAAACTTGGCAGATTGCCCAGGTTATTTGTTTACACAGAGAAGTTTATCCCTTTGATCTAAGAAGGAAGTTAGATACAATGTTTCAAGTTCTAAACTTGGCAGATGGCCCTTTTGACAGCTGAGTGAGCAGATAATCTCTCCACTTGTTTATATGAAAGAACAAACTCAGCAGGAGAGATCGTCAGGGGAGGTGAATCGAGATCACAATGTTTTAACGATTAATTGTGCAGCTCTACCTCACACAGCACGAAAACGTTAACTTTTCCAAAATGCAAATAAATGCCCCCATCACAACACACAATGCCCTCAAGGGCCTCCATAACCTATTGTCCAGCCCCAACCATTGCATTATGTCAGCAACCCAGCGATTGCACTCTACTGATCAACCGCAGGCAGGTGACAGGTAGAATGTGATCGAGTCACTGCCTTGCCAACCCGCAAGTACTGCTCCCTCAGAGTAGCAGAGCTGCGCAGTGAAGCAATGAGCTCAGGCTTATTGGCCACCTGAGCTCCGAGGATGGAAAGCTGTCAAATCTAATCTCTGCCCCGCAGCCCGCCCCTGGTTTACTAGCGGCTGCAGGGACAGGGACCTCTGCCGGCTATGTTTAGCCACCGGCTTTGACAGCTTTCAGTCAGGATAGCTCAGACTTCTGTCCAAATGAGCCTGAGTTCATTCCCACAGTGCACTGATCTCCACCGCTCCCTCCTCTCCAATCCACCGAAGGAACATTTCAATGACATCATATGAAATAGACAAGAGAGGAGGGCTGATGGGGGGCTGATGGGGGCCAGAACAAGAAGATCGACTGCAGTAGGTTTCCTGCACTGTGCTGCATCAGTAAACTATTTTTGTGCCCTCCTGAGCCCCCTGTGGTGTGTCTTCCTGAGCCCCCCTCTGTACTGTGCCCTCCTTAAGTGTGCCCTCCTGAGCCCCCCTGTGGTGTTCCCTCCTGAGCCCCCCCTGCACCACGCACTCCTGAAGTGTGCCCTTCTAAGCCCCCCTGTGATGTGCCCTTCTGAGGCTCCCTTTACCATGCCCTACTGAGTCCCAATGTGGCGGGCCTTCTATCACACCCCTTCTAACATGCCCTCTTGTGCCCCCCCCCGATTCCTCCTGACGCCAAAGTACCATGCTACTTGACCTCCCAGCACTGTGCTCTCCTAACCTCCCAGTATTGTGCTCTCCTGACCCCCCTATACACTGCCCAGCTCACTTCCTTTGCTTTGCCGTGCTGACGCCTTGTTCTCTGTCCTGCTTTTTCCTGTACACTGCCCTACCCACTACTGACCCCTGGACATTGCCCTATTTACTACTGACCCCTAGACATTGCCCTATTTTACTACTGACCTCTGTACACTGCCCTACCTACTACTAACCTCTGTACACTGTCCTATCTACTACTGACCTCTGTACACTTCCCTATCTACTACTGACCTCTGTACACTTCCCTATCTACTACTGACCTCTGTACATTGCCCTACATACTATTTACACTAGCCAGAACTCAGAGCAGACAACCAGGCTAGCACTGAGGCCTGGAGCTAGTTAAGCAAGTCAGTCTGCAGTACTAGTTGTTCTGTCTTCATAATGGATTCCTACATCAGACTTTTGGGGTGACCAATTACTCTCCAGACATGAAAAAAAATTGTGAACGAAAAGTGAATGCAGATTTTTTGCTGAAGCTAACTTTTAAGGTAGGCTAAGTTTTCTTTGTGCTGTCTTTACTTTTTATTGGGGGCTTGCTATTTAACTTCTCAAAAAAGAAAATAGGCATGCCATACCCGGTGATCTTTGATCTCTTCTGTGTTGTTCAGGTAGATCTCAGCTTCTCAAAGGTTGTCTACCCCTATCCTACAGGATAATGCCAACTGAAGCTTAGTAGAAGTTGGGTGATGCAATACAATGACCCTAAGCATCTAAGTAAATCCACCACAGACTGGCTTCAGAAAGAGAAAATGCACAGACCTTAACCCCATAGGGATGCTGTGGAATGATCAAAAATTCCTCCTGAATGTTGTGTAGGTCTGATCCAGAGCTACCGAAAGTGCTTGCTTGGCATTTCTCCTAAATGAGGTTCGACCAGCTATTAACTGCAATGGTTAATTAAAGCCCCCTACACATGGGCAGAATGTCGGGAGACGTCAGCCGTTTCAGGGAAAAAAACGGCCGACATTCGGACAACGTGTATGCCACCCTGTCCGATAGTAGTCGGTCGTTTGGGCAGCATCTGTTGAACGAGCATACTGGAAAACCAGCAGCTGAATGACTCCGGATCAGCACTCTCAGCCGGCAATAGCAGAGTGTGCTGATCGGAGTGTTCTGGTGGGGGTGGGGTATGGCAGTCCCCCTATCAGAATACAACAATTCAGCAGAGGAGATCACTATACTAACTTTGCATTGTTAGTACACCAGCTCCGACTTGAGCTGACAGTTTTTTTCGTTCAACCTGCTCGGCTGAATGAAAAAAACTCATAGTGTGTACTAGGCATTACTGTTGCTGTACCGGTGTTGAATAAAGGCGTGTAAAATTAGCATTGTTTTGAATTACTGTTTGTAATGTTTCTAATTGAATTACTGGAAAAAAAAACAGTTCATTTCAAGTGGTTCACATACATTTTCTGGACACTGTACTTTGACTTCAGAGATATTAAGAGAACAGGCATGCCCACCACCTTCTCTACATGACAGTTTTTGGTTCCTGATAAGTCGGGTCCTAAAGCTGTCAAACCTATGCAAATTTTAAAGCAATTGTAAATGTATTCAATCCGCTATTTCAATTTTTTGAAAGACCTACATACAGGTAAACAGATCGCATGTTTGGCTTGAATATTGCATTGACAGTTTGGATGTGTGGTATTATTTTTGCTTTGTATTTATATTGATTTTATGATTGTCTCTTTAATGTGTATTTTGTCATTGACTCTATTGTTTTCTTAGTGCCTGATAGCTACTACTCTCCTGAAGAAGCCATGGCATGTGGTGAAACATGTTGAGAAATTAATCCTTCGGTTGCACTATTTAAAGATTGTTTTAGGATATTGAATGTAAAGTCTTTATACAAATAATCTTTTATCAACTTTTCTAAATAAAATGTGAAATTTTTTACACAAATTTTGTGTTACCCTTTTGCACCTTTAAAATCCCAGTTCCCTCTATGTTTTGTAAAAATTAGCATAGGTTTAGGCAAGCATTAATTCTCACCTGAAACCTAATAACAAACACGTCTTTACTTACCTGCTCTGTGCAATAGAATTGCACAGAGCAGCCGCAAACCTCCTCTTCTCAGGGCCCCTGCCAGTGCTCCTGGCCGCTCCTTTCTGTCCAGTGCCCCCACGAGAAGCCGTTACCAATGGGGGCACTTGAGCGTGCTTGCTCCAGAACCCCGCTGCTGCATCCATTGACACTGATAGCGGAACTCAGCCCGACCTCCGGCTCTCTCACCAATGGCTCCCAGTGCCCCTACAAAGCCAGTGAGACCTGGAAGTGAAGGGGGAGAAGAGCTGCAGTCATGCACGGCGCTGGATTGAATGAGGGCTTGGGTAAGTAAAAGGAGGCGAGGGGGGATGCTGATGCCTAAACATTTTTTTACCCTAATGCAAGGAATGCATTAAGGTAAAAATGTTTAGGCTTTAGAACCACTTTAACTTTCAAAAATTTGACCTTTGCGTAGGACTTTATAGAAGTACTAGAGTCCCTTTGATGAGAGGTAGAGTAAACATTTTGGTATCCTATAGAACCCACTATCTGGTGCTTTAGCTTACCACTTTTCTTCATAACATCGATTTACTGACCCAGTCACCAGACAATGCACAAGCCATTCACTATTTCTTTTAACTTGTTCACTTTATTAACAAGAAATGAATCCTATTCCTCACGATGTTCTGGTGTGCCCTTTGGTAATAAATATTAGCTTAAACTGACCTGCCAGTAAACTCTAAATGTAGCCCTTGGGAAGGCACTTGACTTTTGAACTCTACAGTATCTGTGACAGAATGCAGTTAATCCCTATTTACTTAGTCATGCATTTTAGTTGAAACATGGAAATTAAACAATGAGCAGGAATACTGATGTAAAAAAAGTCTTGGTTTCATAATGGGTATAGTTTTTTTTTCTCACATTAAAGTAAGGTTAAACCTACAAACAAAAACAAAAAATAAAAAACAAAGACAGGTAAGATATTTTTTATGACAGAAGAGACCTTTCTGTGTTTTGAAACACATAACTTCTGTGCTTGGCCTTCTCTTCTTGAATTTAAAGAAAAACATTCCCAGTGGAGCAAAAGGAAAAGAAAAAAAGCCCTAACCTAGAGATCCAATGTATGAAGGAACCATGTCCTACAACTGCCACTTTCCTTGAACCCACCCCCAAACAAACATCTATGAGGTTTCATACAACACTCTAACATTGTCTCTCTGCACTTCTAATTACAACAATACAACTGCTAATGACTGTCATAGAGGAAATACCTACCACAAGATACTAGACATGTAATGGGTCACAATGGCCCCAAACATCACCTCTTCCCACAAAGCCCTACTGGCTTCACAACAATGTATGTTGATGTGGTACATTGTGGTACAACTTTTTATCTCGCATGGTATTTGCACGGTCATTTTTCAAACGTGTTTTTTTGGGGGCGGGCGGGGAGAAGCACTGGAGGGTGGCAGGAGCAGGGCAGACATCCCCTCCTGCTGCCTGTAAGAACAATCAAGCGTTCAGCCGCTATGATTGTTCTTACGGTGCAGGGAATCGCCGGCTCTAAAAGAAAATATCTGAATGATGCCTGCAGCTGCAAGCATCATTCAGATATCCCCACTTAAGTTTGGCGACGTCGTTGGGCAGGAAGTGGTTAAAGTGGATGTAAACCCGAAAAAAATGTTTTTTTTTTTTTTTTTTTTATATCATACTGTACAGTATAAGATTTCCTATCATTTGAGCCCAGTCTTGCCACACAGAGGTAATCCATCTCTGAGCAATCCTCTTTTTTTGTTCAGTGAGATAAATCTTGACAAACTGAGAAAAACTTTGTCAAATCCTCTTGCTGTGAGTGACAGGTGATTTACATATCTCGTGCACTAGCCTAAGACACAGGCATTATTTTTAATTCCCCCCACTCCTTTCTTCAGCAGCTCTGCAAGGATCGGCTGTTCCACACCTCAGCATGATTTGGCATGCTGAAGTCATGTGGTTACTTTCCTGTCTTTTCACTGGATGTTAGAGATCATAGCAGAAGTTCAGTGTAAGAAATACACAGGAGAAAATGCATATTGACAAGGGGAGTGTAGAGGTGGGCAGGGAGTCTACTGACATCACGACTCCACCCACCGAGCTCCAGACAACAGACCCACCCACAGAATCTGCAGTTTTTCGGGTCTCATAACAGACAGAGGGGAGACATTTGACAGGTAAAGATACATGCAGGAGGCATGTATATCCTTATAGATAACCCCTATGGCAGTAGTTTAGATAGGATGACATTGGGTTTACATCCACTTTAAAGTGAACCTGTGACTAGCCTGTGGACATTCAGATATTTATTTTGTTATAAAGTGTATCTATAGCCAAACTTTTTCTAACTTTTAATAGAGTGATGAAGCATTCAAATTCTCGGTTTCACCTTTTTTTATACCAGTTATGCCTCAATCTGCACGTTTTGTGGCTACTGTAAAATACACTTGTACTCTGCGCTAAATTTTTAAATTTATTTTACATAAGGGAATATACAACACCAAGAATGGTGTCACACTCCTCTAAAATATTCTCTGTAATGTAGAATAAACAAAAATATATATATATATATATATATTCCTGATGGAAGGGGTGAGAACTTTATTTGCTGCAGGGCATATAACCAACAAAGTCTCCAAAAAAATAGCCTCTCCAATGCAACTCCCTTGGCACCTATCCAAAACTGAAAAACGAATAATATGGGTGGAGTTGGTTGTTGATAAATGATTAATGAAACATACTACAGTGATGAAATGAGGCAGAATAGTTATGCCCCCCCACCCCCCAAAAAAAAAAAAAAAGACTCCAAATGAACAGAACTAGGAAATGAAACCTATAAAAAGTTACAAAGTGTTTTTTTCTAGCACACACTGCAGAGGGCAACATTCTAATTCAAGAAAAGTACATTTGTTAATCATTTGTCTTCTCTTTCAAAGAACAGTGTGGTCTTGGCATTCTCAGTAATACTCGGCTTTAATAAGCATGAAAGCAATTTTAAACAAATTCTTCATAAGACTTTTATTCTAATTTTAACTTTATTTTTTTTCATAGGCTTTCCCTATCACATGAACTTACTCAAGTGAATTAAAAGAAACCTGCCCCGGAGAGAGACATGGAGCCTATTATCGCTCACATCTCCTTTTGGAAATCTTAGTTCTCTGGCTGTTAAGCTTATCCCCTTGTCTCAATATTTATCTATATCCATCAGGACTTTTGAATTTACTCACTTTCCTGATCTGAATACTTGCTGGGGGTTAAAGGCTCAGAAAGTATTAAAGTATTAATGACAACACTTAAATAAATCCACATTATACTAACGGAAAAAAAAAAAAAAAAAACTTTCTATAGTTAAAACAAACGTCATTTAATAAAATTGTTTTATGCCTTTTTTTCTATTGACACGTGACCCATTCCTATTCTCCATTGTAGAAGGTTTGTTGCAGTTATCAGTGGGAGGGTATCCAAATGCTGACACACAGCGGGGAGTATGTTATGATTATCATTACTATTGGTACTTTGCATAATGGAAATCCACCTGTTTTCTCCAGCTCTGCTGCTTGATACGCACTATGAGCAGCTGGCATTTGGACAACAGGGTTCCTGCTGGAAGCCAATCCACAGATCAGGGCTGGATGGGGGATAAGGTGGCAAACCTTAATATAGGAGCGGCAAGGCATGCGTCCTGTAGCTCAAAGCTGCTCAATGCTGACTACACCGACATCGCTCGGCTTCCATGCTTGGTGTGGATAGACTGAAAGAGGAAGAGAGGGGAACTAACAGGATCCCCCAAGTATTTCATAGGACAGGGCTTGACAAATTTGCTTTGAATCTACGAGCCAGCTAAAAATGTTAGGAGCCAGTTTTGTTTTTAACTAACAAAGCTTTATTTTCAATGACAAAAACCCTTTCCTTATGTAGCCCTGCTGTGTATCTTTACAGACGCACGACACAGGTTTACACAGCAAGTGCCGGTATGTGAAGAAGCAAAAAAATTAAAAAATAAGATTTATTTTTGTTTTGTTTTTAGATGTTAACCACTTCAATACTGGGCACTCACCCCCTTCCTGCCCTGGCCAATTTTCAGCTTTCAGCGCTGTTATGCAACATTGTACCTATTAAAAATCATTTTTTGAGACACTGATGGGCACTGATAGACTGCACTAATGTGCATTATAAAGCTGCACTGATGAGGCAGCACTGATGGGGACCAATAGGCAGCACTTATGGGCGGCTCACCAAGCTGACATTGTGCAGGAGCCATCGCAGCATTTCGCCACCCCTCCCCCCCTAACCTTCTGCAGCTTCTCCCTGACCCTCCTCCTTGTACACCCCTATTACCTTGTGCAGCTTCCCTTCCCCAGGTTGCAGGTCACAAGCTCTGGATTCAATAAGAGCTGATCTCCCTGGGCAGCGGATCCCGCCTTGGGGTCCGGATCCCTATAAAATTGACACCCCTGGCCAGGTATTGCTGGATCCTTCAGCAGAGCTGACTCTAACTCGTTCCCCTGGAGTTCCGACTGGACCTCTTCTTCAGTAAGGCAACAAGTAGGCTGAATCCCCGGCCGGGTCTGGGTCCCGGCTCCCCTCCCCTGTGATCAGCGGCACGACAGTGAAGGCTCACAATGAGTGCTGGATGTGAGGATTTGTTCTGGTTTATGAACTGCATTTTTATGTTGTTTTTATATTATGTTGGTATTAGGTTAAAGCAGAGCTCCAAGCATTTTTTTTGTTTTTAATAAAAAACAACTCCCATGATAGTCACAGCTTATCCAATTTAATCTGGAATCTGCTATACATGTAAATTTTTTTGTTATTTAGTTATTAAATTTACTACCTGTAGCCTCTGTGACTTGCAAGCTCCCAAATTCATTGTGGGCAGCTGAAACCTTCTAGGAGTTTCTTCAGGGATTCGGTGCTGCTGGCTGTCCAGCATGCACCTCCCGATGTTATGCCTGTGCACTGTGTACAAGGCACGGCGCACTTGTTGTATTGCAGGTTGCCAAAGCAATGGCGGCGTCGGAGGAAGTTCCCACCTAATCGTTATGGCAACCTATCAATCACTATAAAAAACCCAGAAGAAACCTAGCATACTACACTGCTCCTGGGATTGATGACACTTATAATCCAGGAGCCAATGGGTGGCAGGATATGACATACCTTACCATGCCGAGGTGCAACAGAAATAGAGATCTATATTTAGCCTACAGGTAATATACTTTGGAAGGAAAAAAAAAAAACAATATACCAAATATTCATTGTATTGTGATCAACAACGCTGGGGGCCAAAGATCAAAAAGAGGGTGAACCTCCTGTATAACCACTTGCCGACCAGCCGCCGCACATATACTGCGGCAGGTCGGCTCTATTGCGCAAATCAACGTACCTGTATGTCGCTTTGCTCCACAGAGACAGAACGGGGATCTGTCAATGTAAACAAACAGATCCCCATTCTGTCAGGGAAGTAGAGAGAGATCAGCTGTTTCTAATGATTAGGAACAGCGATCTCTTGCTACTCCCAGTCAGTCCTATCCCTCTACAATTAAAAACACCACACTTTAACCCCTTGATCACCCGCTAGTGTTAACCCCTTCCCTGCCAGCGTCATTTATACAGTAATCAGTGCATTTTATAGCATTGTTTGCTGTATAAATGTCAATGGTCCCAAAAAAGTGTCAAAAGTGCCTGATCTGTCCACCGCAATGTCCCAGTCCTGCTAAAAATCAATGTTTACTGCCATTACTAGTAAAAAAATATAAATAAAAATGCCATAAATCTATTCCCTATTTTGTAGACGATATAACTTTTGTGCAAACCAATCAATATACGCTTATTGCGATTTTGTTTACCAAAAATATGTAGAAGAATACATATTGGCCTAAACTGATGAAGAAATTCATTTTTTACATTTTTTTTTAATTTTTATTATACCAAAAAGTAAAAAATATTGTTTTTCAAAATTGTCGGTCTTTTTTTGTTTATAGCGCAAAAAATAAAAACCGTAGGAGGTGATCAAATACCACCAAAAGAAAGATTTATTTGAGGGAAAAAATGGACATACATTTTGTTTGGGTACTGTGTCGCATGACCGTGCAAACGTCAGTGCCGTATTGCAAAAAATGGCCTAGTCATTAAGCGGGTAAATCCTACCGGTCCTTAAAGGGTTTGTAAAGGTTCGTGTTTTTTCATCTTAATGCAACCTATGCATTAAGGTGAAAAAACACCTGTCAATGACAGGCCCCCAGCCCCCCCCCGTTTTACTTACCTGAACCCTCGAACTTGTCCGATGGGGACGCGCGCTCTCTCTCTGCCCAGGGCTCTCGGCTCTTGATTGGATAATTGATAGCAGCATCCAATGACACGGGCTCTGGGGCCGAGTCCTGCATCGGCGTCTATGGACACCGAATGCTGGACTCGGGAGCACGCCCGCAAGGTAACCTCCCGGGACAGCACTTCTCCCAGGGGGTTATCTGATGTGATGAGGAGCCGCAAGAGCCGAGGGACCCCAGAAGAGCAAGTTAGGGGCCACTCTGTGCAAAACAAGCTGCACAGTGGAGGTACATATGATAGGTTTGTTATTTAAAAAAAAAAAAAAAAAACATACCTTTAGTGTCACTTTAAGTGGTTAACTGTGATTTTTGGGTAATGCTAGAGAAAGTGGTGTAATATTTGCATTTTTGTAGTTTGATTTTCTGTTTTTTTTCAATCTGTGTTATTTATTCTATGTAGCATTTTAATAGCATGGTATGGTTAATTCGTGTACAGGCATACCCCGCTTTAAGTACACTCACTTTACGTACATTCGCGAGAGTATGTAAAGTGGCTCTCAAACTAAAGCTGCAGCTGAGTAATCCGTGCACGGATAGTTCAGATTCCGCGCTACATGGAAACCCCCTCTCTACAGCCCCGACACCCCAGAAGTGAAAAAGGGTAGTGTGTCACTTCAAGTACATTTTTATTTTACATACATGCTCTGGTCCCATTGTGTACTTAAAAGTGGGGTATGCCTGTATAGTATTCATTTAGTTTTATTTGGTATTAAAAAGGAGAATGCCAGCCTGAGCTTTTTAGGCAGGGCATCTCCTATGGGTCATAGGAGTGCAATTCGTTTTGCACTCCTGTGAACCGTTTTGCAGCAGAGAGCGGTCTAAACTCCGCTCTCCGCTGATGTCACTGGAATCAGTTGAGGCAGCGTGTCATCCCAACTTTCCAAGTCTGGATCCGCCAGCTGCCTTGACTGATGGAAGTCTCAGCGAGCCTCTGAGACGGCCGCTCCCCGCCCCTCCACAGCACAGCGCTCCAATGAATGCGGAGAAGCAGAGCAGGAGAGATTCTGACTGACAGTCAGCATCGCTCTTCTCGGGGAGGAATGAGAACTGAGACATCGGCGGTGTTTGGTGGCTCGGTTCTCAGTGCAGAAACGCCAGGGGACAGCTGCAGCATCGGTCTGATGCTGCATCCACCTAGGGAAGTAGGATTAGGAGAAAAAGAAAACATACTTCTCTTTTAAAGTGCTGTTATTGGTCATTTTATTGTTGTTTATTGTTGATTTTGTGTCATCTTCATTAAATGTAACCATATCTTAATAACTTCCCTTTGGGATTAATAAAGTATTCTGTATCTGAATCTGTATAAAGGCCCAAAAGGCCTGAAAAAAACAAAACTGCAGCCACCATATCTAAGGACTGGTAAACTGCAGCATACTCATTTTTGGTTTGGGGTGTAAATATACTTAAAACTGTACCTTTCTCTTGCCAATACAGGGCAAAACAAAACGAAATAAAAACGTAGCTTAGCCCACCTCATTTAGTTCCATACAGACAGGACAGTAGTGACATATCAGGCACTTTTGGGTATGGGTGAGCGTTTGACTCACTCCCCCTCTCTCATGCGACAGCGCTGGTGCCGTAACATTTGGCTGAGAAAAGTAATCCACAGTCCAGTGTAAGCTCAAACAAGTGAGCTTGAAGCTTACAAGTTGACTGTAAAACCTCTGGTTAGCAAAACAGCCAGGCGACTGGCATTTTAGCAGGAGATCAGCAATGCAACTTTGTAATCCTCCTATGACAGAGTTACTTTGAAGTGCAATCCAAATCAACACGCACATACTTCAGTTTGCTCTCCTCTTGCTTAGTTCAGAGAGAAGAGAGAAGAGAGGAAGCACAGGGTACATAGCACCATGGAGCTTATACAGAGCTCACGCCCCACTCCTATGTAACAGTGCTAGGTTTCTGAGTGGTCATTAACAAACCCCCTGGCTGTCTCATAGGAACAGGAAGGGAGTCCTTAGCCCTTGCTCTATATGACTGGAAGTACTGGGCATTTCTCTCAGGTCCTGTCAGCCATAAGTGGTTGGCGGAGGGAGGGGAAGCCGTGTATGTTCTGCAGGGAATGACAGCAGCTAACATTTGTAACAAGACAAAGAATGCTCCCAAGGGATTTTAGGCAGCAAAAAAGAGCAAACAAATGCATTGGGAGCATTCTTTCTCTTTTTATAAATAGTTTTTGGGCGAGCAGCACCTCCTTCCCTCGTGTGTGGGGGTACCTTTCATGTTTGCAGCGAACATTTGTAAGCTATGACTTGTGTGGCTTGCAGCATATACAGGTCCTTTCCCCATATGCAGCAGGGTGATGGAAGGATGGATGATGGAAGGATGGATGATGGAAGGATGGGTGATGGAAGGATGGGTGATGGAAGGATGGGTGATGGAAGGATGGGTGATGGAAGGATGGGCGATGGAAGGATGGGCGATGGAAGGATGGGCGATGGAAGGATGGGCGATGGAAGGATGGGCGATGGAAGGATGGGCGATGGAAGGATGGGCGATGGAAGGATGGGCGATGGAAGAATGGGCGATGGAAGAATGAGCGATGGAAGAATGAGCGATGGAAGGATGGGCGATGGAAGGATGGGCGATGGAAGGATGGGCGATGGAAGGATGGGCGATGGAAGGATGGGTGAGTCTGTGCTGCCCTGGGAGGTGGAATCTCTATACCAGGAATATGCAGAACTACAAGTAGCATGAGGCATAGCAAGACTCTGACAGCCACAAGCATGACACCCAGAGGCAGAGGCATGATGGGACTTGTAGTTTTGCAACAGCTGGAGGTACGCTAATTGCATATCCCTGAGCTATATGATTCACTTTAATGCAGCTGCATTTCCAGCCTTGATTTTGTGATTAAAGGAAAAAAATGGGAGGTAGGTGACAACAGTTAAAAAAAATGTGAAATAAAGAAATGAAAAAGGAATGCAGACCTGGAGACATTGTGATGTGGACGGCCCTAATAATGGAGGTGTCAGGTCAAATCCTGAGTGTTCCCAGATAAGCTATCCAGCAATGAAGCAATGTACAGAGCTCCAGGAAGTGGTGTGGTGTCAGTGTGTGAACACAGGTCTGAAGTACAATGCACTGACAGGTGCTATAGACATGCTGTACAGGGAAAAGCCTGAGCCCCCTGTGTGTTGTCTGGGGACTGTCCCCCATGTGTCCCCAGCACAGGGGTCACCCAGGACTGGACAGGAAGCTGGATCCATACACAGGATCTGTCAGGGCCCTGAGTGTCCAGGCCGGGGGAGGAGTAGTCAGCTGGGAGCTGTGCTCCCTCTACACACCATTCACCACAAAGAGCTGCACCATCTTCTATCACTTGTCTATCCCACCTGCCCAGCAATGACCCCTCATACCCGGGCACAGTCTGGCTGCCAGTCAGGAAGGTTCCCCTTGTTATTGTTGTTGTTGCCGACGACTCAGCATCGCTCAGGCTGCTGGTTTCCGGTGTGATGTGAGAGGAGGCATCCCTGGGATCCCTTTGGATGTGAACGTTCCTTGTTTGTCCCTTCTTGCCACTGAGACGTGCAGACATCAGCTTTGCAGAATGCCAATCCATCGATTGGCGACTATGTATTATGTGAGCAAACAGTATGGCAAGAATGACCATACACCTTACAGCCTGATTCTATCATATCTGCCCAATCTTTTTACTATGTAGTATGAGGACAAACCTAAAGAATTCATTTCATTTGTATCTGATAAAAACACAGCTGAGTACTGTCTGTGATACTTTTTTTATTCACACTAAAGCAATCCATTCCTGTACATTAACGCACCTGCTATGGAATGCGTTAAAGTATATGTTACCCCCCAAAATTTCATATTCCCGATATATGTCTGCTGTACCATGTACTTGTATAAAAAATAAATATCATATTCTCTTTGTATTACTTCCTTTGTGTGAAATGCCTGCTGATCCTGCAAGTCCCTCTGCTTTCCTATTAAAAACTGACCACACTAAGCAAGAGAGCACATCCATCCCAGGGCGGTTAGTTTTCTGGCTGTGCTAGGTGCACAGCCTGCCTGTCCTCCAATGGCCAAGACTAGGGTTAACACACCTAGTCATTTACTTAGAAGACTAGTGTACTGCTGTTTCTCCTCCCCCAGATCTCTAAGCTCCCCATACACAGGTTTTTCAACCCCATACACAGGTTGAAAAAAGACACAAGTTCATCTAGTTCAACCATAAAAATAAATAAAATAAAAAATATCATACAATCCCATATACCCAATTCTATACCCACAGTTGATCCAGAGGAAGGCAAAAAAAAAAACAGAAAAGCAGGATCCAATTTGCTACACCAGGGGAAAAAATCCTTCCTGATCCCCGAGAGGTAATTGGAATTTCCCTGGATCAACTTTACATATAAATGTTAGTACCCAGTTATGTTATGTATCTTTAGGAAAGAATCCAGGCCTTTCTTAAAGCAATCTACTGAGCTGGCCATAAACACCTCTGGAGGGAGTCTATTCCACATTTTCACAGCTCTTACCGTGAAGAAACCTTTCCGTATTTGGAGAAATCTCTTATACAGCTAAGAACAGAGATTATGCGATCGCTTATCAAAAAGACCAAAAAGTATTTATAATGTTCTTAAACATATATACACACACAAGTCTTGCCTTTCATTTCTATTTTAAACTAAATGGGTTGTTTTACAAGGTGAGGGTTCACATATATTTTAACAAGCATTTTGTTAAAGTGTAATTCCAATCAAAACCTAACTAATGCTAAACCTACTCTCTGCCACATTCTAAGCCTAATCAATCTAACCCTGTATAGCAAAAATCTCTATACTTATCTGCTCTGAAGCCGATCTGGTCCGGTCTCCAGCGGCGGATGCTGTCTGCAGGAGAGAACCGACAATGGCTGGGAAATGCCTGGAAAGTGATGTCACCATAATGCCCTGTACACACGGTCGGATTTTCCGACAGAAAATGTGTGATAGGACCTTTTCCATAGGAATTTCCGACACACAAAGTTTGAGAGCAGGCTATAAAATTTTCCGACAACAAAATCCATTGTCGGAAATTCCAAACGTGTGTACAAAAATACGACGCACAAAGTGCCACGCATGCTCAGAATAAATTAAGAGACGAAAGCCATTGGCTACTGCCCCATTTATAGTGCTTTATAGTAGAGCTGCACGATTCTGGCTAAAATGAGAATCACATTTTTTTTGTTTAGAATAAAGATCACGCTTCTCATGACATAACATCATCTTTCACATTATACAAAAAATTAGACTAACTTTACTGTTTAGGTTTTTTTTAATTCATTAAAGTGTATTTTTTCCAAAAATGTTGCGTTTAAAAGACCGCTGCGCACATACAGTGTGACATAAAATATTGCAACACCCGCCATTTTATTCTCTAGGGTCACTGCTAAAAAATATACATACTATATAATGTTTGGGGTTCCAAGTAATTTTCTAGCAAAAAATACTGATTTTAACTTGTAAGCAACAAGTGTCAGAAAAAGGTTTAGTCTTTAAGGGGTTAAACTGACCTCATCTACAGATATAACTTGTATAAAAACATGAAAAAGAAAAGTCTATGTCAATCCACAATATACAAAAAATTAAAAAATTAAGTCTCTGGTACTCTTCAGGTGTCTCTTCAAATACAAAGGACTGTTGTTAGTCCAAAGGGTATATAATTCCTTAATCACCACGTGGATAACACATGCAAAGAATTAGGTGTGATGGACCCTCCACATAGAAAAAGTGAAGGCTTACCAGAGGGATTGAACTCATAGGAACATACGTTCAATGAGTCAATATAGCTTGTATCACCAGCAGGCAATTAAAAGGAAAGACCTGAGGACAGGAGTTGAGAACCACTGGAGTAGCTGATGATCCATTTGAAGGTTTGCCATCCATTTCAAAGAAAGTTCCTTTACGATTCTGGATACATTTGGAGTTTTGTCGCCATCCAGTTGGGAGGTCCTTCCTTTTAATTGCCTGCTGGTGATACAAGCTATATTGACTCATTGAACGTATGTTCCTATGAGTTCAATCCCTCTGGTAAGCCTTCACTTTTTCTATGTGGAGGGTCCATCACACCTAATTCTTTGCATGTGTTATCCACGTGGTGATTAAGGAATTATATACCCTTTGGACTAACAACAGTCCTTTGTATTTGAAGAGACACCTGAAGAGTACCAGAGACTTAATTTTTTAATTTTTTGTATATTGTAGATTGACATAGACTTTTCTTTTTCATATTTTTATACAAGTTATATCATAAGCTTCTAAAAATCTATAGCGCTACACTTGTCTGTGCACTTATTTTTGACAAAATCCTTATTTGTTGTGTGAGCTGCTGTTTTGTTGGGTAAGCGCAGGGTTAAACTTTTTTCTCCTTTGACCTCATCTACAGACAGAAGCTCATTCCTTTGATCTGAAAGAACAAAATGTTACTATGTTTCTCTTAATCTCTACCTTAGCCTCGGTTCACACCAGAGGCGGCACGACTTGCAGGTCGCCTCACCGAGGCGACCTGCACACGACTGCCGGGGCGACTTGCAAGACGACTTCTGTATAGAAGTCTATGCAAGTCGCCCCCAAAGTAGTACAGGAACCTTTCTTCTAAGTCGGAGCAACTTGCGTCGCTCCGATTAGAACGGTTCCATTGTACAGAACGGGAGGCGACTTGTCAGGCGGCTAGGTCACCTGACAAGTCGCCCCCGTGTGAACCGAGCCTAAGGCCCCTTTCACACTTATACAACTTGTCCAACGGTTTTGTACTGCAAGTCATTCTCCATGATTTTCAATGACTACCATTCATATTTGATCAACTTTACATATAAATGTTAGTACCCAGTTATGTTATGTATCTTAAGGAAAGAATCCAGGCCTTTCTTAACCACTTGAGGTCCGGGCCATAGCCGAATGACGGCTACAGCGTGGACCTCAATTTCCGGGAGGCCGTCATGGGACGTCCTCCCCTGTGCATGCGCACCGTGCACCCTGCATCACCGAGTCACGGAGACTCAGATGATCACAGATCTGAGTAAGGGGCCGGTCCCGCCCCTTACCATGTGATCAGCTGTCAGCCAATAACAGCTGATCACATGATGTAAACAAAACCTCAGTGATCGGTTTCGTTTTCTCCTCACGCTGACAGTTTGAGGGGGAAAACAAGCTGATCACCGGCTTATGTCAAAGGGACATCGGTCCCGAAGAGGAAGGAGGCACATATGCCTCATCTGTGCCAACAGGTGCCATCTGTCATTGCCACCTGCCAGTGCCCACAAGTGCCACCTATCAATGCCCACAAGTGCCACCTGTCAATGCCCACAAGTGCCACCTATCAATGCCCACAAGTGCCACCTATCAATGCCCACCAGTGGTGCCAATCAGTGCCACCTAGCAGTGCTGCCACCAATCAGTGCCCATCACCGCCACCCAACAGTGCCCATCACCGCCACACATCAGTGCCCATCAGTGCCGCCTCATCAACCTACATCAACGAAGGAGAAAAATTACCTGTTTGCAAAATTTTATAACAAAATATTAAATTTTTTTTTTTTTTTTTTAATTCTGTCTTTTTCATTTTTTTTAACAAAAACTAAAAACCGCAGAGGTGATCAAATACCATCAAAAGAAAGCTCTATTTGTAGGAAAAAAAAAATAAAAATTTCATTTGGGTACAGTGTTGTATGACCGCGCAATTGTCATCCAAAGTGCGACAGCGCTAAAAGCTGAAAATTGGTCTGGACAGGAGGGGGGTTTAAGTGCCCAGTAAGCAAGTGGTTAAAGAAATCTACTGAGCTGGCCAGAAACACCTCTGGAGGGAGTCTATTCCACATTTTCACAGCTCTTACTGTGAAGAAACCTTTCCGTATTTGGAGATAAAATCTCTTATACATCTAAGAACAGAGATTATGCGATCGCTTATCAAAAAGACCAAAAAGTATTTATAATGTTCTTAAACATATATACACACACAAGTCTTGCCCTTCATTTCTATTTTAAACTAAATGGGTTGTTTTACAAGGTGAGGGTTCACATATATTTTAACAAGCATTTTGTTAAAGTGTAACTCCAATCAAAACCTAACTAATGCTAAACCTACTCTCTGCCACATTCTAAGCCTAATCAATCTAACCCTGTATAGCAAAAATCTTTTCAATGAATACCATTCAGTAGTGCTGACTTCAAAGTAGTCCCTGCACTACTTTGGTCCAACTTCCATGCGAGTTGATGTCCATAGACCTCAATGTTAAACCCTCAAGTAGCATGCAAATCCTACCTGAATAATATAGACACGATTTCAGCACTACTTTGTAAGCACAAGCTGAGAATGGATAATGCCAAAGTTGTGGCAAAGTCGTACAAAGTAGTACTCCTCCCAAATCGTGACAAAATTGAGGTAAAATTGCGCGACTTTAAAGTCGTATAAGTGTGAAAGGGGCCTAAGCAATGTTGTGATAAACTTGGCAGGCTGCCTGTTTTTTTTTTTTTTTTTTTTTGACAACTGTGGGCTTGAGCAGAGAACTCTCTGCACTGAATCGAGAAAATTTTGTAATAACATAGCGAGGGGGTAGAATCGCGATCTCGATTCTTTTATGATTAATCGTGCAGCTCTACTTTATAGGGTTAGATAGATTAGGCTTAGAATGTAGCAGAGAGTAGGTTTAGTTAGTTAGGTTCTGACTGAAATTCCACTTTAACCCTTCCGCTGTCAGGTCCATATGTTGTATGGACCTGACAGCGGGGGGTTTCAAACACAATCCGCTGCGCTGCCGCCCGATTGCTTCCACGCACTCCGGGACCAGCGCCCCCCCCCCCTGCCATGTATTCCAGGCTCTGCTTGCCCATCTGCGGGCCTAGGACCAACTTGGCGAGTGCTGGAGGGTGGTGGGGAGCGAGAAGAGAGCCCACACACATCTGCTCTCCTCCCCTTCTTGCTGTGACCCAGAAAGCTACGTCACTCCCGTGTCACCTGTCACTTTACCCGGATAGCATAGCCAGGAAGGAATGTTTTACAAAGTGATGCAATGCAATACATTCAGTAGAGCCCAGAAGGGATATGCAGGGCAGCACATAAACTCCCTCCCCCCCCCCCCCCCAAAAAAAAAACCCACTTATAGGCACGTACAAATGTAAATGCACACGTTGGGGGCGCCTAGGTGTGAAAACATCAATTGCGATTCACATGTTACATATTGTAACATGTCATACATATAATGTTTGGGGGTTTTGTGTAATCTTCAGGCCTAAAAAGGGATTTTTTAAACATGTGTGCAAAAAAAAAAAAATGCAAAAATGGCTCTGGCAGCGAAAAGGTGAAGGCAGCCCAATCATTAAGCACTACAATAGACAAAACTCAATGTATGGTATGCGAGTTGTGATGCACTACTGTGCATCATTCTTTGTGCTCTATCATACAGTGCATGGGAGTGCCATTCATAATAAATGACACTGCACACAGAGCAGGTGAAGTGCCATGCGTTGTGGAAACATATGTTAACAATGTTTTAGCATGTGTTTCAACAACATACAAGTATGATGAGGCCCTAAAGTCAAACACCAGTCAACGACATATTTGTTATTTTAGGCTTGGGTTAGAACTCGGTCAGGTTTTCATGTTTGTTGGGGGGACTGCCCTCCACTTTCTGTTTTGGTTACACTTGTTATTAGGATAGGCTAAGATATAATATATCCTCACAAGGACATACACAGCAAGAACAAACTGGCACAGCTTTAGCCTAAATTTACACTTATGCGGGAATGCATGCGATTTACACCCGCAGGCAAAACATGCTGCATCAACACACATCTAAAATTCCAGTACGTTTTCAGGTTTCAGTGCAGCTGCGGTTTTGAAAAGGAGCTAGGACCTTTATCCTGCATTTCCCGCAGGTACAGCGGCATTTTGAAACGAACGGTCTGCTGTGCCCACGCAAATGTTGCATGCAGGAAATGGCTAGATGTGAACCTAGCCTTAACCCCTTACCCCAATCAGCTAAGTCTTTTTGCTAGAGAAGTTTCCACATCCATACACAGAAAGGTTTTGCCTGGAATTACAGTATCTATAACCAAAATGTTTTCTTTGAGTTTTGGGCAGAGTAAGGATGGCTAAAACCTCTGTCTGTTTTTTGGAGTTCCTTTAATGAGCTGTGCCCCATTGGGGTGATTTACCCTCATTTCCTCAAAGCAAGAAACAGCCCCACACCTGAGACGATCCTACTAAAGATGTGTACATGTAAAAGCCTCAGTCAATGGCACTCCTCAGAACGCGCCCACTGATGCATTTCGCCCGTCCCACCGGGGCTCAATCATAGAGCTAGGGGTGGAGAAACAGCAGCACACTGATCTTCCCAAGGTAATAGGAAAGCCGGTGTGGGTCCGTTTCTTGCTTTGAAGTTCACCTCTCGCTGGATGTGTCATTTTTTATGCTGGCACCCCTGTTATCCTGAACACCAGCAGGGCTTCACACCTCAGCTTGGAGTGGCACCACTAAGCATAAGGCCTCATGTACACTGCTGCTTTTAAACTGACGTTTAGGAGCAGTTGGGCATTTTTTTCAGCTGCCCCTGAACTCTCCTCTATGTTATCTTATCAGTACATGTACACAGGGTCGTTTATAGTCATTTCTAGGCAGTTGAGTTTAGAAGCATTTTTGGAACGGAAGAAAAAAGGGGTTCAGGCGGATGTTCAGAAGCATTTGAAACGCCAAATGCCTGTAACAGCTTGTAAATGCTAGTAACGCGCGTTTAGTATATATATATATATATATATATATATATATATATATATATATATATATATATATATATATATTTATATTATATGCACACACACAGTATCTCACAAAAGTGAGTACACCCCTCATATTTTATTATATGTTTTCATGTGACAACACTGAAGAAATTACACTTTGCTACAATGTAAAGTAGTGAGTGTACAGCTTGTATAACAGTGAAAATTTGCTGTCCCCTCAAAATAACTCAACACACAGCCATTAATGTCTAAATCGCTGGCAACAAAAGTGACTACACCCCTAAGTAAAAATGTCCAAATTGGGCCCAATTAGCCATTTTCCCTCCCCGGTGTCATGTGACTCATTAGTGTTACAAGGTCTCAGGTGTAAATGGAGAGCAGGTGTGTTAAATTTGGTGTTATCGCTCTCACTCTCTCATACTGGTCACTGGAAGTTCAACATGGCACCTCATGGCAAAGAACTCTCTGAGGAACTGAAAAAAAGAATTGTTGCTCTACATAAAGATGACCTAGGCTATAAGAAGATTGCCAAGACCCTGAAACTGAGCTGTAGCATGGTGGCCAAGACCATACAGTGGTTTAACAGGGCAGGTTCCACTCAGAACAGGCCCCACCATGGTCCACCAAAGAAGTTGAGTGCACGTGCTCAGCATCATATCCAGAGGTTATCTTTGGGAAATAGACATATGAGTTCTGCCAGCATTGTTGCAGAGGTTCAAGGGGTGGATGGTCCGCCTGTCAGTGCTTAGACCATACGCCGCACACTGCATCAAATTAGTCTGCATGGCTGTTGTCCCAGAAGGAAGCCTCTTCTAAAGAAGATGCACAAGAAAGCCAGTAAACAATTTGCTGAAGACAAGCAGACTAAGGACATGGTATTACTGGAACCATGTCCTGTGGTCTGATGAGACCAAGATAAACTTACTTGGTTCAGATGGAATCAAGCGTGTGTGGCGGCAACCAGATGAGGAGTACAAAGACAAGTGTGTCTTGTCTATAGCCAAGCATGGTGGTGAGAGTGTCATAGTCTGGGGCTGCATGAGTGCTGCCGGCACTGGGGAGCTACAGCTCATTGAGGGAACCACAAATGCCAACATGTACTGTCACATACTGAAGCACCGCATGATCCCCTCCCTTCAGAGACTGGGCCGCAGGGCAGCATTCCAACATGATAACGACCCAAAACACACTTCCAAGATGACCACTGCCTTGCTAAAGAAGCTGAGGGTAAAGGTAATGGACTGGCCAAGCATGTCTCCAGACCTAAACCCTATTGAGCATCTGTGGGGCATCCTCAAACAGAAGGTGGAGGAGTGCAAGGTCTCTACCATCCACCAGCTCTGTGATGTCATCACGGAGGAGTGAAAGAGGACTCCAGTGGCAACCTGTGAAGCTCTGGTGAACTCCATACCCAAGAGTGCTGGCACTGCTGGAAAATAATGGTGGCCGCACAAAATATTGACACTTTGGGCCCAATTTGGACATTTTCACTTAGGGGTGTACTCACTTTTGTTGTCAGCGGTTTAGACATTAATGTCTGTGTATTGAGTTATTCTGAGGGGACAGCAAATTTACACTGTTATACAAGCTGTAAACCCATTACTTTACATTTTAGCAAAGTGTAATTTCTTCAGTGTTGCCACATGAAAAGATATAATAAATAATTATATCTATATCTAATTATAATTATAATATTTTTTTTTTTACAAACGATTCTAGACACAAACACGGCTAAACAGACGTTTTTAGACGCCGGTTTCTAGTTGTCAAGTTAAATCGTTCAGGAAAAAACTTGGATGATTGTGCGTACGCAGCATAATACCCTCATATCCTGTTTCATAGAGAAAAATCAAAGCAAGAGGAAATCTTTCACTGACACCTGCTGCAGATCTCATTGGCAGTGCGATTGGAATGTGGTGTGCGAAACATGCGTGGATTGCAGCATTTCCTGCACCGCATTAGTGTGAACCTATCCAGGGCTTGACAGATGGTTTACAGACTGTACATTTCTGCAGAAAACTGATCACGGTGCTCACATATAGCTGTCCTTTCACTGCCTGACATTTTCTGACACAAAAGTGTCCAAGGCATTGGCTGCTCAATACACTTTAAATAAACAAATACACATAAATATGTGCACAGAACTTAAAGAATAACAAAAGGCAAAATGTTCCCTTAGGTTTTGGAGAGAGTGGAGAGGAATTAGAATGCCTGTCAGATTGCTGTCCATGCCCTCAATTTGGAGAGTCACCCTTTTGTATCGCTCTCTCTCTTTTTTAGAAGAAAAGAAGGCTGGACGGCTGCACTCCTGTGCAATTTCTTTAGTCAAGTGCCGGATACAAAAGGTGAACTACAGGTATCAGCTTACATACATGTTTCACACCAAGGTCGGGTGCTTACTCATACCTTCAGGAGCTATGAGTAAGCACCTGACCTTGGTGTGAAACACGTAAGCTGATACCTGTAGTTCACCTTTTGTATCCGGCACTTGAATGAAGAAATTGCACAGGAGTGCGGCCGTCCAGCCTTCTTTTCTTCTAAGTATCTGTTTGCATACAGGGCTTGCACCCTCAATGTGAGATAGAGGCTTTTTGGAGCAGCAGGGTAAGAGAGATTGCCTTAGAGCGATATACATGTACATATATGTTTTGGACTCTCTTTTTTACTATTATCCCCAAGAGTGAAAGTTAAAGAAAATCCCAAGTTTGGGTTGTCCTGAGAATGGGAATAGAGGCGAAGTCTTACAATAGGGACACTAGGAAGAATTGTGATCTTTATTCAAAGCAAAATGTAAGTTAGACTTAACTGTAACTTGTTTTTCAAGAGTCTTTCAGGACAGCACCTGATAGAGAGTGGCTCCTCCCACTTTGCAACAGGAAACACCACTTACACCAAAGTTTAAAAGGCGGCTTCTCCCCAAAGCTTATCAGTTGTAGCAGAGTACCTCCGGCCCAAGCTGGAACACATAATCACAGTATGGTTAGTCACAGCATAAAACAACAAGGGCGGGTTGTTGCTGGCCTGAAAGACTCTTGGAAAACAAGTTACCGGTAAGTCTAACTTGAATTTTCCCTAAACGTCTTTCAGGACAGCATCTGAGAGGATAAACGAGACTTACCAACGAGGGAGGGACAACAGCCTGCAGGACCTTTCTGCCTAATGCCTGATCACCTTCTGATAGAAGATCCAGTCTGTAATGACGGACAAACGTTAGGTAACTTGACCACGTAGCCGCCTTACAAATTTGATCTGGGGTGGCACCGGCTTTTTCTGCCCATGTGGTGGCCAGAGCTCTAGTAGAGTGTGTTCTTATTCCCAGAGGGGGAGACAAACCCATCTAGGAGTAAGCTTCCAAAATAGATGATTTTAGCCAACTAGCAATTGACCCCTTTGATGCTTGGCGGCCCTTCTTTTTGCCAGAAAAAAGAACAAAGAGTCCAAAGACCTAAAGTCCCTTGTTACTTTCAGGTTACGCAACAGAAATCTTCTCACATCCTAGTTGTGAAATAGACCCGAAGGGTTTGAACAAAAGCTTGGCAGAATAATCTCCTGCGACCGGTTATGAATTGACGCTACTTTTGGCAAAAATCCCGAATCTGTTTTTAGTATAATCCTATCTGGGTAAACTGACAAAAAAGGTTATTTTACTGACTGAGCGTGCAGTTCACCGATTCTTCTTGCGGATGTAATCGCAACAAAAAACACTGTCTTGAGAGTTAGATCTCTTAAAGAAATTGTTTGCAATGGTTCAAAAGGTTCTTTTGTGAAGGCTTGCAAAACTACTGACAGATTCCACCCAGGAAAATGTTTAGTAGGAGCTGGTCTGGATCTAGCAAGTGCCTTAAAAAATCTTGCAACCAAAGATACTGAAGAAATTGGTCTCTCTAGGTGTACTCCTAGGGCAAGCACTTGCACCTAACTGCAAGACCTTTGTCTGCGCCACTTTGTAGGAATTCCAAAACTGACACAATGTCTTCCAAGGTTCGGTTTGTCAGTATTGTAGACCCTCCAAACTTTAGCTTAAATAGCTCTAGTCACTTTCTTCCAACTAAAGAGTAAAGTGGTTACTAGAGGTTCTGACAATCCTTTGATCCTTAACCACTTGCCAACCAGCCGCCGCAGATGTACTGCGGCAGAATGGCACGGCTGGGCAAAACAACGTTTTGTTAAGTTACTTCACCCTGTGGCCACTAGGGGCGTGCACGCGCTGCTCGCCCCCATAGCCGATGCGAGTGCCCGGCGGTCACTATCACCGCCGGGCTCCCGTGATCGCTGCTGACACACGGAGAACCAGGATCTGTGTGTGTAAATACACAGTTTCCGGTTCTCTTAAGGGAGAAGAGACAGATCGTCTGTTCATACAGAGTATGAACAGCAATCTGTCATCTCCCCTACACAGTCCCCTCCCCCCTTCAGTTAGAACACACATTAGGGAACACAATTAACCCCTTGAACGCCCCCTAGTGTTAACCCCTTCCCTGCCAGTGACATTTTTACAGTAATCAATGCATTTTTATAGTACTGATCGCTGTATAAATGCCAATGGTCCCAAAAATGTGTCAAAATTGTCCAACGTGTCCGCCATAATGTCGAAGTCCCGAACAAAAAAAAAAAAAAATTGCAGATCGCCGCGCCATTACTAGTAAAAAAAAAAAAAAAAAAAAAAATTACAATAAAAATGCCATAAAACTATCCCCTATTTTGTAGACGCTATAACTTTTGTGCCAACCAAACAATATACGCTTATTGCGATTTTTTTTTTTACCAAAAATATGTAGAAGAATACATATTGGCCTAAACTGAGGGAAAATATATATATATATATATATATATATATATATATATATATATATATATATATATATATATTTATTTATTTTTGGGGGATATTTATTAAAGCAAAAAGTAAAAAATATTGTGTTTTTTTCAAAATTGTTGCTCTTCTTTTGTTTATAGCACAAAAAATAAAAACCGCAAAGGTGATCAACAAAACGACCACCAAACGAAAGCTCTATTTGTGGGGAGAAAAAAAGGATGTAAATTTTGCTTGGGTGCAACGTCGCACGACCGCGCAATTGTCAGTTAAAGCAACGCAGTGCCAAATAGCAAAAAGTGCTCTGGTCAGGAAAGGGGTAAAATCTCCTGGGTCTGAAATGGTTAATAGCTGATCCTCAGATACCAGGCGGTGAGGCTTAGCCTGGTTATATCCGGGTAATATTTTGGGCCTTGAAGTAGTAGATCCTGTTTGAGAGGAAGCTGCCAGAATGGAGTAATGGAGAACCAGGCTCTTTTCGGCCAGAACGGAGTAATCAGAATTACCGACACTCTTTCTTTTTGTATTTTCCTTAATACCAATGAAAATAGCTGGAAAGGGGGGACGGCATAGCCCAGCTGAAAGTTCCAGGGATGTGCTAAGGCATCTATCCCTAGAGAACCGCTGTCTCAGTGAAGAGAAAAGAACTGAGGGAGCTGTGCATTTTCTTTTAATACAAACAGGTCCACTTGTGGACACCCCCACGTCTTGGTGATCAACAAAAAAACTTCTGGATTCAAGCTCCACTCTGCTTCCTGAATTTTTTTGTCGGCTCAAAAAAGTCTGCTACTTCATTTAGTGTGCCTCTGAGATAAACCGCTGATAAGGAGAGTAAATGATCCTCAGCCCACTCAAGGATTTGTTGACAGCAACTGAAGAGCCTTGCTCCTTGTGCCCCCTGTTTGTTCAGGTATGGCAAGATAGTGGCGTTGTCTGATAAAATCTGCACATGAGACCCCTGAAGGTTTGGAGAGAAGGCAGTCAATGCTAATGTGACTGCCTTTAACTCCCTCCAGTTTGAGGACTTTTCTGTCTCGGTTCAGAACCAAACACCTTGTGCTAGATTGTGATCCCCATCCCCAACTGCTGGCATCTGTTGTCACTCTTCTTTCGGTCAGGAAAAACCATAGTTAGCCTGTTGACAAAATTGACCGACTTCTCCATCACCAGAGGGTCCTCTTGACCCTGGTGGGGAGTTTTACCTTTGTGTCTAAGGTTTCTTAACTCTTAAGAGAAAACTCTGGAGAGGCCTGAAATGGAGCCTTGCCCATTGAATGGCCGGTATTGTTGAGGTTAAGGTTCCCAGGGCTGACATAACCTTTCGAATCAATACCTCCCGATTTGTCTGTAACATAGCTGCTACATTTCTGACCTTGTTTTTCTTCTCTTCCAGAAGAAAGATCCTTTGCTGAATTTATCTGGTAACCTAGAAATTGAACCTGCTGAGCCGGACTGAAGTTTGATTATTTGAAGGTTCACGATCCAACCCAAGGCTTTCAAATAACAGAGGGCCTTGCCCAGGTCTTCTTGCAATTTCTCCCTGGAAGGGGCAAAGAGGAGGAGGTTGTCCAGATAGGGGATTACCACACGTTCCTAAAGACGGAGAAGGGCGAGGGCTTCCGCCATTATTTTTGTAAAAATCAGTGGGGCGGATGAAAGACCAAAAAGGGAGGGCCTTGAATTGTAGATGCAGCACCTCCTTCCCCATATTTACTGCCAGCCTGAGGAACTTTTGGGACTGGGAGTCTATAGGAACATGCAGGTATGCACCTCTTAAATTGACTGATGCCATAAGACTTCCTTGGTTAACAGATTTCTGACTGAAAAGATCGAGCCCATGCTAAATCTTCTGTATAGGACTGACTTGTTTAATGGTTTCAAGTTGAGAATGAGACAGAAGCTCCCAGATGGTTTCTTTACCAGAAAAATATGGGAATAAAAACCCTGATGATATTCCTCTGGAGATACCTGAATCATAACTCCCTGTTGCATCAGATTCTTTAAAAGGTTCTTCATAGTTAGGACTTTTGTTGTGTCCCTTGGTAGTTTTGTTACAAAGTATCTTTCTGGAGGAGGATCCAAAAACTACCCGTATTTATCGGCGTATAACACGCACATTAATTTTAAGAGGGAAGTTTCAGGAATTTTTTTTTTATTTTAAATAAGGAACTTTGAAGCAAAATAAGGGTCAGTGCCCATCTGCAGTCTCACTATTGCCATCAATACAGCCTCATCAATGCCCATCTGCAGCCTCACAAGTGCCATCAATGCAGCCTCATCAGTCCACATCAATGCAGCAGACTCACCATTGCCATCAATGCAGCAGCCTCGCCATTGCCATCAATGTAGCAGCCTCGCCATTGCCATCAATGCAGCAGCCTCACCATTGCCATCAATGCAGCAGCCTCGCCATTGCCATCAATGCAGCAGCCTCGCCATTGCCATCAATGCAGCAGCCTCGCCATTGCCATCAATGCAGCCTGATCGATGCCCATCTGCAGCCTAGAGGGGACAGGGAGGGGGCGGCCCAGGACACGGGACTTCCTTTTACAGAGGCTGCCAAGTAAACAGGAGATTCTCACTGTATGTAATCTGACATCGCTCGTCCCGCCCCCCTCCCTGTCCCCTCCGAGGCATCTAAAATTGAAGTATTGGCGTATAACACGCACGTGCTATTTACACCCAATTTTTAGGGTGAAAAAGTGAGTGTTATACGCCAATAAATACAGTATTTTGTATCCCTGGGACAGCATGTCTAGAATATATTGGTTTTCTGTCACACTTGCCCAGTGAGGGAGCAATTCTTGAAGCCTTCCTCCCACTTGCAAAGAAGAGTCATTGCTTTTTAGTCGTTGGCACAGGAGGATGGAAAAGGACATTCCCTTTGCCTTTGCCCTTCTGCACTGACCAATTTCTTATTTTCTCCTGGGGTTTACTGCTTTGTTCCTGAGCCCTTTGAGGTCGAAAAAGCTGTTTAGCTAGTTGATTTTTCTTCTTAATGGGGAAAGATCTCTTTTTGTCAGCTGTCCTAACTAGCACTGAATATAAATCAGGACCGAATAAAAGATCTCCCATAAACAGAATACCACACAGTTTACTTTTGGATGTCGCATTCCCTGGCTGAGTTAGTTAAGGCTGCAGATCTTGCAGTCATCCTTATCGATTCTGCAGATGCATCTGCAATATAAGCTACAGCCACTGACAGGGTTGGGAAAGAATCAAGTATTTCTTTCTTAGGTGAATCCGCTATAATGTGGGCATTTAGATGGTTCACCCAGTATTCCATATTTCTAGATACGCAAGTAGTAGCCATAGCCAGCTTAAGATTGCCCATGATGGATTGCCAAGCCCTCTTAAGTTGTTGATCCATCCTTTTGTCCATGGGATCTTTTAGTATTCCCATATCCTCGAATGCCAGGTCAGTTTATCTGGATACTTGGGAAAAAGCTGCATCCAGTTTAGGAACATTATTCCAAAGTGCCACTGGGTCTTATTAAAAAGGAAACCGCCTTTTATGTACTCTTGGGGAAAAAAGGCTTTCTCTCTGGTTCTGCTTATTCTTTTTTAATGGCCTCAGAGATTACTGAATGTACTGGAAAAGTGCAACTTTTTGGCTCACTAAGCCCGGCGTACATCCGGTCATGCAGAGATAATTCTTTTTTCTCTTCACCTAAACCCAGTGTGGCATAAACTGCCTTTAACAGACTATCTACTTGTTCTAAAGACAGTTTGTATTTTGAGGGCGCATCTTCTGCCCCTTCCTCCTCCTCTTCCTCCGAATCCTCTTTGGAGTGAGAGGGGGAATGTTCCCCTTGGTTAGGAGGACCAACCTCACCCTCCACTGTCGGGATTAGCTGTGAGCCCTGAGTGGATCCTGAGGTAGACGGCTTGCTTAGGGATGGAATTGTAAGAGAAGAGCAAAAAGATTGAATGGTAGCATCCAGCTCTTAAATGATGTGATTAAATCTATGCATGCAGAAGAAGCTTCTTGCTTAACCAGGGAGTCAATGCATATTTGACACAAAGTCTTCTTCCATCCCTCAGGTAACTTCGCTTTACATGAAGGACACTTCTTTATAACCACCTGGTCAGAGCTCTTAGCCTGCCAAAAAAAAAAATACATAAAAAACATCCCAGTGAATAAACCTGCCTCCTAATAGGCTCACCACGGGTGCACAGGAAGCATAAACACAGAAATTCCATGTGCCCAGACAGGCCCCAGCCACCAGGGATAAAAGAGAGAATGTAGGGAGAAGGAGAGGCACCACAGTATACTGGGCACACCACCCATGCACCCCTTTCCTGGGCCTTGCTGGTGCCTGTCCCACTCGCTGCTGCCGCCACCGAATCCATTGTGGTGCTGCCGCGCTGTATGTTTCTAGAACACCAGACCAGAACCGGAATATAGGAACCAGATTCGCTCCTTCCTGCTTAGTGACGCTACGCGCTACCTGCTCCATGATGCCGCCCCTTGGCAGATACCTCACTTCCGGCCGGGCAAGTCTCCACTCTGCCACCTAAAAGATGGCGGAGGCATGGAGCACCGGACAGGCAGACAAAAATAAACCTGCGGCTGGCCTGCCGCCACCTGAGCGGCGATCCATGGAGCAGTATAGGCTGTCCCAGAGCTATAGAGGGAGGAGGAGCCCACATATCAGCCACCTCCAGATGGGAGGGGCAGACTCTCTGGAGGAAAAAAAGAAAAAAAAAAAGGTTTGGTGGAGCAGGTAGCCTGGCCACTTAGGACAGCACCTCAGAGATCCTGACTCCCACTAGGTATTCCCTTGGCAGGGGAAACACAAAAACTGATGGGCTGTGGGGAGAAGCCTCCTTTTAAACTTTGGTGGAAGTGGTGTTTCCTGTTGCAAAGTGGGAGGAGTCACTCTCTTAGGTGCTGTTCTGAAAGACGTTTAGGGAAAATCGTGATTCTCATTTTAGCCAGAATCGTGCAGCTCTACTACATCCTGATGCCATCTCTTCCCTAGGTAAGCAACGCACACTCACCCCGCCAATGTAAAAAAAAAACCTGATTCATTCGACCAGTCCACCTTCTTCCATTGCTCTGCGATCTAGTTCTAAGGTTCACGTGCCCATTGCATGTGCTTTTGGCTGTAGACATGGGTCAGCATAGGCACCCTTACTGGTCTGTGGTTATGCAGCCCCTTGGACATCTATGTTTACTTGCTGCCCAATATATCCCACGACTTTCAGATGCCATTGTAATGAAATAGTCAATGTTTTTTCCTTTACGGCCTCGTGCACACTGGATGTTTTCACAGCTGCTGTTTTTGGCTTCAGGCATTTTTTTCTGCAGCCAGTAAACTCCCCAGCATGTTATCCTATGTGTCCATGCACACATAGGCTGTTATCAGCTTCTTTATTCACAGGCATTTTCTGGCTGGAAAAAAAACCCCAGAACTAGTGGGTTTTAACCTGTTGGTGGTCATAAATTAAAGACTGTTCAGTGTATATTTTAAATAAGGTAGACAAGAAAGCTTAGGTGATATCTACAAAGGAGACTGGAACCCTGACTGACATACACTTCAACAATCCCCCATAATGTATAGCATCCTCCAGACAGCAATATGCGCAGGTCTGTTTCAGCAGTATCATTAACCTGGGGCCAATCTTCAGAAATCAACCCCTAATACCCTCTCCAGAGGTTGCCTAGGGGTTTCTTCAGCTACTAGCTGACTGACCTCTCCTGTTGATACTTACCTAATTCTGGATCCAACACAGAGCCAGCAACATGAAAACCACTGATGTTTTTACTTGTCTGTAATGCCGTGTACACACGGTCAGAATTTCGGCCCGCAAAAGACCGATGAGATTTTTTTGTCGGAAAATTTGACCGTGTGTATGCTCCATCGGTCTTTTGCTGGCGGAATTCCAGCCAGCAAAAGATTGAGAGCATGCTCTCAATTTTTTAGTCGGGAAAAGCATTCTTATCACTAAAGTAAGGTACATTCTTCCGTCTGACCACCAATGTACATTCTTCCCTGTGACCAACATAGGGGACATTTATCCCACCGGCAATGAACATAAGGGACATTCTTCCCAATGACCATCAATGTAAGGAAAGCTTTTCCCACTAACCAACGTAAAAAGAATTCTTCCCACTGACCACCAACGTAAAGAGAAGTCTTCTCACTGCCCACCAAATTAGGGGCATTCTCCCCCCTGACCCCCAATGTAAGCAGAAATCTTCCCACTGACCACCAATGTAAGAGACATTCTTCCCTCCTGGCCACCAATTTAAGCAGAATTCTTCCCACTGACCACCAATGTAAGAATTCTTTCCACTGACCACCAATGTAAGTGACAGAACCCGAGTCAAAACCTCAGACTAACATTTTTTTTGATGCCATGTGAACACAACATTGGTGCATTTTGTATAGGAAGTCATTAATGGATGTCATGTTGGAAGCTCCTACCTCAGTGCATTCACAGCCACAGGTGGTAAGGACCAACCACCACTGTACTTCATGGAGGAGGAACTTCCACTGAAATACATTGGGACATCAGAACTTTGACATTTCAGGGTGTTTGCAGCAGTCAAAATACACCTTTGAGGCGGTTAATGCAATAAACATAAGTTTAAACCAAGTATTTACCATCTATCTGATCCTAAATGGACACAGGGATAGAAAAAAAAGAAATAGGATAGTAATAGACCAGGGGTAGGCAACCCCAAGCACTGGTGCAGAAAGCAGCATGCAAAGCCGCTTTAGCCAACACTCCGCTTCCTCCCCATCAGCAGAGCAGTGCAGGGAAGTGTCAGAGAGACACTAATGCATTCCAATTTCAGAATTCCCCACACCGCACCGAGGGACAGGCACTGTGCCCCCACACATTGTAAAAGATGGTAAACTGTTTGATTCTCTAACTTTGCTGTAGTTGCGATTGTCAGCTTTTGTGATGGGGAAGAGATTGGGTGCAGTTCTGCTAGGCGGGGTGGTCCCTGTTTCCAGGAGGAGAAAGACTGTCATTGGCCACTGCTAAAGCCAATCACAGTCCTACTAGGATGAGTAGGGGGATTCAGTGTTGGGTCAGATGAGAAGGGGGTTTAGTGGTGGGACAGAAAAGCAGGGGGTAAAGCAGTGGGGCAAATGTGAAAGGAGGTGTATTGGTGGGACAGATGAGCAGGGGGTTACAGTGGCGGGACAGAAGAGCAGGGGGAACAGAGGTGAGCCAGATGTGCAGGAGGTACATTGGCGGGGCAGATGAGAAAGCGGGTTACAGGGGTGTGGCAGATGAGCAGATGGGTTTAGTATTAGGACAGATGAGAAGGTGATTCAGTAGTGAAACAGAAGAAAATAGGGATACAGCGGTAGAGCAGACGTGCAGGTAGATACAGTGGTGGGGCAGATGAGAAAAGAGGTACTTTGATGAGACAGATGAGCAGGGGTGTTACAGTGGTGGGACAGAAGAGCAAGGGGGTACAGTGGTGAGAGGGATGAGAAGGGAGTTCAGCGGTGGGACATAAAAGCGGGGGGGGGGGTACAGTGATGGGGCAGATGGGCAGGGGGTTACAGTGGTGGAAAAGATGAGTGGGGGGGGGGTTCAGCGGTGGGGCAGATGAGAAGGGGGTTCAGCGGTGGAACAGAAGAGCAGGGAGGTACAGGGGTGGGGCAGATGTGAAAGGGGGTTACAGTGGTGGGGCAGATGAGCAGGGGGTTACAAGGGTAGGCCAGAAAAGCAGGGGGGGTACAGTGGTGGGGCAGCTGTACTGGGGGTAACAGTGGTTGGACAGATAAGCAGGGGTTACAGTGGTGGGGCAGATGTGCAGGGTAGTAAAGTGGTGGGGCAGATGTGCAGGGTAGTACAGTGGTGGGGCAGATGCGCAGGGTAGTACAGTGGTGGGGCAGATGCGCAGGGTAGTACAGTGGTGGGGCAGATGCGCAGGGTAGTACAGTGGTGGACCAGATGCGCAGGGTAGTACAGTGGTGGACCAGATGCGCAGGGTAGTACAGTGGTGGGGCAGATGCGCAGGGTAGTACAGTGGTGGGGCAGATGCGCAGGGGGTTACAGTGGAGGGACACAAAAACAGGGTGGTACAGTGGTGGGACAGGTGAACAGGGGGGTACAGTGGTGGGGCAGATGCGCAGGGGGTTACAGTGGTGGGACAGAAGAGCTGGGTGGTACAGTGGCGGGACAGAAGAGGGGCAAATGTGCAGGGCAGTACAGTGGTGGGGCAGATGTGCAGGGTAGTACAGTGGTGGGGCAGATGTGCAGGGTAGTACAGTGGTGGGGCAGATGTGCAGGGTAGTACAGTGGTGGGGCAGATGTGCAGGGTAGTACAGTGGTGGGGCAGATGTGCAGGGTAGTACAGTGGTGGGGCAGATGTGCAGGGTAGTACAGTGGTGGGGCAGATGTGCAGGGTAGTACAGTGGTGGGGCAGATGTGCAGGGTAGTACAGTGGTGGGGCAGATGTGCAGGGTAGTACAGTGGTGGGGCAGATGTGCAGGGTAGTACAGTGGTGGGGCAGATGAGCAGGGAGTACAGCGGTGGGGCAGATGAGCAGGGAGTACAGCGGTGGGGCAGATGAGCAGGGGGTTACAGCGGTGGAGAAGATGAGAAAGGGGGTACATTGGTGGGGCAAATGAGAAAGGGGGTACAGTGGTGGCGCAGATGTGCTGTGGCAGATTCTGATGTGAAGGGGGACTCTGATGTAAAAGGAGAACTTTGATGTTTTGGGGGGCCTCTGATATGTTCCCCTGATGTGATGGGGGGACACCTGATGTGAAGGAGGCCTGCAATGTGATGGATGGACCTCTGATTTGAAAGGGGGACTGTGAAGTCATGGGGGGACCCATGATGCGAAGGGGGCTGTGATGTTATGGGAGGACCTCTGATGTGAAGGGGGACTATGATGTGTAGGGGGACCTCTGATGTGATGGGGAACCCCCTGATGTGAAGGGGGGACTGTAATATGAAGGGAGACTTCTTATGTAAAGGGGGCCCTGATGTGTAGGGGGGATCTCTGATGTGATAAGGACCCCTGATATAAAGGGGGGGCTCTGACGGGGTGGACCTCTGATGTGGAGGAGGAAGGGGGGGGGACTGTGATGTGAAGAGGGGACTGTAATGCGTGGAGGACCTCTGATGTGATGAGAGGGACTGTGATGTGGGGACCCCTGAGGTGAAGGGGAGCTGTGATGTGACGGAGGACCTCTGATGTGATGGGGGGGGGCTGTGATGTGTAGGGAGGACTATGATGTGAAGGGGAGATCTGTAATGTAGGGGGGTGCTGCTATGTGATTGGGGGAACTCTGATGTGAAGGAGGGCTGTGATGTGATGAGGGGAATGTGTCAACTGATGTGGGGACCCCTGAGGTGAAGCAGAGGGTGGGATGGGGGGGCTGTGATCTGATGTGGGAACCCCTGAGGTGAAGCAGAGGATGTGATGGGGGACCCCTAAGGTGAAGAGGGGGCTGTGATGTGATTGGGGGAACTCTGGTGTGATTGGGGGATATGTGATATGGGTTCTGTGATATGATGGGGGAGGACCTCTGATGTGATGGATTCTGTGATATGATGGGGGAGCTCTGATGTGAAGGAGGAGCTCTGATGTGAAGGGGGAGCTCTGATGTGAAGGGGGAGCTCTGATATGAAGGGGGAGCTCTGATGTGAAGGGGGAGCTCTGATGTGAAGGGGGAGCTCTGATGTGAAGGGGGAGCTCTGATGTGAAGGGGGAGCTCTGATGTGAAGGGGGAGCTCTGATGTGAAGGGGGAGCTCTGATGTGAAGGGGGAGCTCTGATGTGAAGGGGGAGCTCTGATGTGAAGGGGGAGCTCTGATGTGAAGGGGGAGCTCTGATGTGAAGGGGGAGCTCTGATGTGAAGGGGGAGTTCTGATGTGATGGGTTCTGTGACGTGATGGGGGAGGACCTCTGATGTGATGGGTTCTGTGATGTGATGGGGGAGCTCTGATGTGATGGGGGAGCTCTAATGTGATGGGGAAGGACCTCTAATGTGATAAGTTCTGTGATGTGATGTGGGAGGACATCTGATGTGATGGGTTCTGTGATATGTGCTGTGATGTGATGGGGGAGAACCTCTGATGTAATGGGTTCTGTGATGTGATGGGGGAGAACCTCGGATGTGATGGGTTCTGTGATGTGATGGGGGAGAACCTCTGATGTGATGGGTTCTGTGATGTGATGGGGGAGGATCTCTCATGTGATGGGTTCTGTGATGTGATGGGGGAGCTCTGATGTGATGGGGGGGACCTCTGATGTAATGGGTTCTGTGATGTGATGGGGGAGGACCTGTGATGTGATGTGGGAGGACCTCTGATGTGATGGGTTCTTTGATGTGATGGGGAAGGACCTCTAATGTGATAAGTTCTGTGATGTGATGTGGGAGGTCTTCCGATGTGATGGGTTCTGTGATGGGGGAGAACCTCTGATGTGATGGGGGAGAACCTCTGATGTGATGGGTTCTGTGATGTGATGGGGGAGGATCTCTCATGTGATGGGTTCTGAGATGTGATGGGTGAGGACCTCTGATGTGATGGGTTCTGTGATGTGATGTGGGCTGTGATGTGATGGGGAAGGACCTCTGATGTGATGGGTTCTGTGATGTGGGCTGTGATGTGATGGGGGAGAACCTCTGATGCGATGGGTTCTGTGATATGATGGGGAGGATCTCTCATGTGATGGGTGAGGACCTCTGATGTGATGGGTTCTGTCATGTGATGGGGAAGGACATCTGATGTGATGGGGGCTGTGATGTGATGGTGGAACTCTGATGTGATGGGAGCTGTGATGTGATGTGATAGGGGAGGACCTCTGATGTGATGGGTTATGTGATGTGATGGGGAGGACCTCTGATGTGATGGGTTCTGTGATGTGATGGGTTCTGTGATGTGATGTGGAAGGACCTCTGATGTGATGGGTTCTGTGATGTGATGGGGGAGGACCTCTGATGTGATGGGTTCTGTGATGTGATGGGGGAGGACCTCTGATGTGATGGGTTCTGTGATGTGATGGGGGATGACCTCTGATGTGATGGGTTCTGTGATGTGATGGGCGAGGACCTCTGATGTGATGTGGGCTGTGATGTGATGGGTTCTGTGATGTGATGGGGGGGAACTCTGATGTGATGGGTTCTGTGATGTGATGGGGGGAACTCTGATGTGATGGGTTCTGTGATGTGATGGGGGGAACTCTGATGTGATGGGTTCTGTGATGTGATGTGATAGGGGAGGACCTCTGATGTGAATTGGGCTGTGATGTGATAGGGGAGGACCTCTGATGTGATTTGGGCTGTGATGTGATAGGGGATGACCTCTGATGTGATAGTAAGTAAGGATGAGCTCCGGTGTGTTTGCATGCTGCACGTGCCGAGCCCGCCAGGAAGTCGGCGCAGCGCTAATCACAATCAGTGAGACATTTCCCGATCTCTGCAGCCGCATATCGGGAAATGTCTCACTGCATGTGATTAGCGCTGCGCCGTGCTGACTTCCTGGCGGGCTCTGCATGTGCAGCATGGGAACACGCCGGAGCTCATCCTTAATGGTGAGACGACTAAAGTGATGGGTTCTGTGATGTGATAGGGGATGACCTCTGATGTGATGATTGGTGAGACGTCTATAGTGATGGGTTCTGTGATGTGATGGGGAACTCTGATGTGAAGTTGATTTCATCATGGTAGTTGTGTACATTGCCCCAGGCTCAGGTTTCCTATAGTAACATTCCCATGTTTACACTGAGGTGTCTGAAATGAGGTTGAGGACTTCTGTCTTCTATTGCTTCCTATCAGCAGCCAGCACATGTACAAAGCTCTGGCAGTGGTATGGTGTCAGTGTGTGAACACAAGGTACAATGCACTGCCAGGGAAAAGCCTGAGCCCCCTGTGTGTTGTCTGGGGACTGTCCCCCATGTGTCCCCAGCACAGGGGTCACCCAGGACTGGACAGGAAGCTGGATCCATACACAGGATCTGTCAGGGCCCTGAGTGTCCAGGCCGGGGGAGGAGTAGTCAGCTGGGAGCTGTGCTCCCTCTACACACCATTCACCACAAAGAGCTGCACCATCTTCTATCACTTGTCTATCCCACCTGCCCAGCAATGACCCCTCATACCCGGGCACAGTCCGGCTGCCAGTCAGGAAGGTTCCCCTTGTTATTGTTGTTGTTGCCGACGACTCAGCATCGCTCAGGCTGCTGGTTTCCGGTGTGATGTGAGAGAAGGCATCCCTGGGATCCCTGTAGACGTGCACGCTCGGTGCTGCTTCCTGTCAGGGCTGTATAGAAGAGGCTCAGTCACTGTGCTCTGCTCTGGAATATAAGCTACTTTCAGTTTTAGTTGTAACAAACTGGAACTTATACTGCTCTCATGAAAAGACAACCATAGTTTAATGTACTGTAATAAATAAAGTGAATCCAATGGGCACTATATACTTTTTTAGCAGTCATTTTCCCTTCTTGGTGCATATCATGGCAGCTTAGGATTCCCTCCCATTTCATGCTGCTTATTTGATTATTAAAGTATGATTGGCTAATAAACAATAAAATTCCATAGCACAGCCAATATTCACATGAGGCTGCACTGAGTGTCCATAACAGATATTCCAAACTCGCCGCAGTTCAGGCTCTAATAGACTTCAAAATAGGGTGGGCTCGGGGCACAGAGCACTGCGTCCTGATTACACCCTGTTGTGTGCCATAGCAAATTCATTTTCGCTATTCTTCACACTAACGTTCCTCCCTTCCAATCAGCAGGCAGGTCAGTGAGACCTGTCTCCCAATTGGCCAAAGCATTAGGTGATCCTATTGGATGCCTAATGCTTTGGCAGAAGAGGAGACACGGCAGAGGAAGCCTGAGGAGCCGAGCAGACACAGGAGCCCCAGCCGCCGCTTCCCGTCGAGGAGAGACGCCACTTCCCGCTGAGGAGGAGAGCCGCTGAGGAGAAGAGCCACCACTTCCCGCTGAGTAGGAGAGCTGCCGAGGAGGAGAGCCCCGTCACTGCAGGAGAGGAGCAGAGCCCTGCCACATAAACGGTAAGTGCCGCCGGACCAGCTGCTGGGGTGGGGTTAGTGAAGTGACAGCCGAGCTGGGGGACGCGCCTGGCTGCATTTGATGGGCATAAGTGGGTGCATATACTGGGCACAAGTGGCTGCATTTGACGGGCACAATGGCTGCGTTTGATGGGCACAATGGTTGCACTTGATGGGCACAAGTGGCTACATTTGATTGGCACAAGTGGCTGCATATGACGGGCACAGGTGGCTGGATATACTGGGCACAAGTGGCTGCATATGATGGGCAAAAGTGGCTGCATTTGACAGGCATAAGTGGCTGCATTTGATGGGCACAATGGCTGCACTTGATGGGCACAAGTGGCTGCATTTGATTGGCATAAGTGACTGCATATGATGGGCACAAGTGACTGCATATACTGGGCTCAAGTGGCTACATATGATGGGCACAAGTGGCTGCATATGATGGGCACAAGTTGCCACATATGATGGGCACAGTGGCTGCATTTCATGGGCACAATGGCTTCATTTGTTGGGCACAGTGAGGCTGCAATTGAGTGGGGGGGAGTCAGTATTTTTCAGTTTGTTTGCGCTCCCCCAAAAAATTTTGAGCACCAGCCGCCCCTGGTGGTCTGGCTATCAGGCAAGTTTTTTGGTTGGATATTCAACAGAGAAAAATGAGAACCATTCTGGGTTTGGAGTCGGGGGCACGGGTCTCAGCCCACCTGAAACCCGGACACCCGACTCAGTTGGGACTGGGCTGCGACCTTTAATGAATGGCCACACAGATGCGAATTCAGTGCGGTTGGTCATTGCCAAACGGCAGGGCTGCCCTTAACAGGTGTGTGCCCTGTGCTAACGCACACAGTCCGTGACCCCCTCCGGACAGGCTCCGGCCCAAGGGGGTCAAGGCTGCCCAGTCCCGACTGAGTCTGGTGTCTGGGTTTCCGGCTGAAACCTGGGCACCTAACTCTGAACCTAGACTGCCCCGGTGAAAACCCGGATGGTTGGCAACCCTATAAGTATGTAATCTCGGTTTTACATTTTAGTTAAAAAAATCTACTATAGATTTAGTCAACTAAAATCTTACGTTATTTAGCTGACTAAAACTAGACTAGAACTAAAACAATTCAGATGACTAAAATATGACTAAAACCATTTTAGTCAAAACTAAAACTAAATCAAAATTTGCAGTCATGCAAGTCTCCATTTTTGGCAAGAAAAAAAAAAAAAGCAAGCAGCGCAAATCTATAATCCCACAATCTGGTGATAGTGAACCCACTGCTATTAACCTAATCCCTTACTTTACACGTGTGAAATGCATTCAATCCAACAATCACGTATAATGATAAACCCTGTGTCATTGCATGAAATAATTCATCTATCATACAAAAATTATTTGTTTCTATGAAACAAACTATTAAAGTGCAAATGCTGTTAAAAAAACGTGCAAAAGAAAAAACTGTGCTGACACAGTGAACAAAAAGCGCTTAGTGCAAGAAAATAGTATTCATTAATAAAGTGCATAATATTTGCAGTCCATTTTGCAATCCCAGGAAAAATCCAAGATTATTATTAACAGTTTCTTGGATTTTTCCTGGGATTGAAAAATGGACCTCAGATATGTTGAACACATATGAGTTTTTGATGGATGCAGTTTACTAATGAATAATATTTTCTTCCACTAAGCACTTTTAGTTCACTGTGTCAGCACAGTTTTTTTTAACAGCATTTGCACTAATTTTTGTATGATAGATGAATTATTTTATGCAATCACACAGGGTTTATCATTATACATGATTGTTGGATTGAATGCACTTCACATGTGTACAGTAATAGTATTATTGCTCTGTGTGCAGGCCAGGAGATGGGGAATATCTCCCTCTGACCAGGTCTGCCGTTCATAAAGTGCTACCGTATTTCTCTTTCACTGTACCGGCTTTACCATAAAAGTGTGTGTCTGTATATGTAATATATATCACACACACACGCATGTGTGTTTGATCCTTGGGGTGCGCAACACACACCTATGTTGGCGATTCACCAGTACCTAGGCATAGCTCCCTGATTTCGAGGGACTGTCCCTGATTTGGAGCAATGTCCCTTTGTCCCTCATTCCTCCTCATTTGTCCCTCATTTTGGTCTGATCCATATAGTTGTATATAAAATGCACTTTTTATCTTTCAAAAAAGTGTTTCCCAGTGCTAAACCTTTCATCCAAATTCTAAATTGCTGCATTTGTACATTAATAACAAAAGCAAATAAAAAGGAATATTAGTGGTAAAAAAGCACTTGTGGATTTTGTTAACTTTTTTTTTTTTTTGGTTATGTTCCCTTTAAGGGGTGTGGCAGGGGGCATGTCCTATGCCTACATATGTTTGCTAGTAGGTGTCCTTCATTCCCATCTCAAAATGTTGAGAGGTATGCACAATCTTATTTAATCCCTCAATCTTCCATTAATATCTTTGGCACTAGTTTTTCTTGTTGTTTGTCCAAGTGTCTGTTTTTATTGGGTCTATTCACTAACAAGTGAAGAGAGGTGAATTGTCAGAAAAATTGCAAAATCTAAGCCAAAGTGGCTTAAGTAGAAAAAAACAAAACAAAACAGCTCTCATTGATTTTTTTTTTTTTTGGCCTATATTTTACCATTTCCATAAAAAATGTACCTCAGTTCCCTGAATAGTGCATTAAGACAAAACTGACCTTTATAAAAACATTAAAATATTTGAATAAAATCAAAACATAACACTGGATTACATCTTAGTTATTTTTTTTTTATTAGGGTGAACATTTAACAAAACATAAAAAAGAACATTTATAATATGAAAAAAGGCATTTATAATATGAAACAGAACATTTATAATATGAAAAAGAACATTCTCAAAAACAATAAAAATGATACAAAACAGAAAAAAAACACACAAAACAAAAATTGCCGTAATATGCGATACTATGTGAAACAGTGATAAAGTGAACTAATTCAAGAAGCTAAACGGCAAAAAGACAAATATGCATAAATGACTATCCCTAATTAAAAACAAAAACAAAAAATACAACAATATGCGATATGTGAAACAGTGATAAAAGTGCTCGAATCAAAAGCAGGTATTCGTCTGATTTTACATAAAAAACAATAAAATAAGTCCCAAATAATAAAGTGCATGTGCATCAAAACGTGATGAGATGTGAAGATCACGTGCTCAAAAAACAGTTCTTGAAAGTTGTGAACAATCATCCAGGCATCCACCTGGACTGTGCCCTAGCAGCTCACCTTAAAGCGGGATTCCGTCATTAAAAAAAAAAAATTAAAAGTCAGCAGCTACAAACACTGTAGCTGCTGACTTTAAATAAGTACTTACCTGTCCTGGGTGCCCGCGATGTCGGCCGCCCGAGGCCGACCCGTCCCTCGGCTCTCGGGTCCTGGCACCGCCATCCTAACTAAGGGAAACAGGCAGTGGAGCCTTACGGCTTCACCGCCCACTTCCTACTGCGCATGCGCGAGCGGCGCGGCGCTTTGTGAATGGGACACGATGTGTTGTGGGACACACACAGTTCCCATAACACACCGCGCCCCATTCCCCAGAAGACAACGCGGGGAGCAGAAGACTGAAGATCACCGTGCTGTAGGAAGAGGCAGATTAGGAAGACTGCCTAGCAACAGCCATTTCACGTAAGTAAAAAAATTTTTTTTTTCTTTTCCTCCATTTTTTTAGGTATTTTTTGGTGCATTTTTTTTTTCAGGGTGGACCTCCACTTTAAACAAAGACCACAACAGATGTAGTCAGGAAAGTAATTTAGTGGGATTTTGTAGGTGCCAGGCAAATAGATTTAAACAAACATCAGAATAAAAAGTATAAATCACATTTTATTAGCCACTTTAGCCCCGGAAGAATTTATCCCCTTCCTGACCAGAGCACTTTTTGCGATTCAGGACTGCGTCGCTTTAATTGACAATTGCGCGGTTGTGCGACACGGCTCCCAAACAAAATTGACGCCCTTTTTTCCCACAAATAGAGCTTTCTTTTGGTGGTATTTGATCACCCCTGCGCTTTTTATTTTTTGCGCTATAAACAAAAAAGAGCGACAATTTTGAAAAAAATGCATTATTTTTTACTTTTTGCTATAATAAATATCCCCCAAAAATATATAAAAAAGCAATTTTTTTCCTCAGTTTAGGCCGATACGTATTCTTCTATATATTTTTGGTAAAAAAAATCACAATAAGCGATTATTGATCGGTCTGCGCAAAAGTTATAGCGTTTACAAAATAGGGGATAGTTTTATGGCATTTTTATTCATTTTTAATTTTTTTTTTTTAATGGGGCGATCAGCGATTTTTATTGTGATTGCGACATTATTGCTGACATTTTGACACATTTTTGGGACCATTGTCATTTATACAGCAATCAGTGCTATACAAATGCACTGATTCCTATGTAAATGACACTGGCAGTGAAGGGGTTAACCACTAGGTGGCAGTTTAGGGGTTAAGTGTGTCCTAGGGGCGTGTTTCTAACTGTGGGGGGGCATGGCTGTGTGTGACATGTCACTGATCTCTGCTCCGAAGACAAGGAGCAGAGATCAGTGACACTGTCACTAGGCAGAACGGGGAGATGCTTGTTTACGTTAGCATCTCCCCGTTCTTCCTCCCTGTGAAGCGATCGCGGGTATCCCCGTGGCGATCGAGTCCATGGGACCCGCGACCCGACTCACGGAGCTTTCCGCGGGTGCGCTCGCTCGCCGCCTCTTAAAGGGGAACGTACAGGTACGTGATTTTGCCTGTACGAGCCCTTCTGCCGCAGTATATCTGCGTGAGGCGGTCGGCAAGCTATTAAGCATAAACAGAGTTTAAAAATTATGCTGGCTGTACATAATATAGAACAAAAGGCAGGTATATATCAGATTAGATAATAACTAAGGGGTCACTCAGCACTAAAATCCCGACATGTTTCGCCCATTGGGGCTTCCTCAGGGGATGTATGTTGAGGGACCAAAATGGATATGTCACTGCATAAGATAAAGTACAATTAAGAGCCATCAAAAACAAAATATAACAAGGAAAGTACATTTAAAAAAAGAGATGTCAACGACTGTCCAAAGCTGAATTGTTCAACTGCCAACCATTGGATAGTTACCTGCTGTAAGAGTCCATTGCCATACATCTGCCTTCCTATCTACTATTTCCAACGTAGTTGCCTTATGTCATTTATATATTTATTTTTACTCAATATTCTCATTTTACCAGCGGGGTGACTGGCATCGCGCTGCACATATTCAATTCACTCTGCATATCTTCCTCATCATTACCCAATGGTTCAATCTATCATCACTATTCCACAGTATCTGTTTAATATTCATGTCACTTCCCTCTTCCTATTCACTTCGCCTTCACGATCCTGTGAGCGGAGACGGAGGTCAGAGGCGCGCCCACTAATTGGGGCATGTCAGCTGCTCGAGCGCCCGCCCCTCCCCATCCTCACCCAGCTCATGTTGCCTTATGGGTAATGTAGTTTTCTACCCTTATTTTCTCTTGTTTCCGTGCCACTCTCCTGTTTCCCCTGTCTCATAGGATGAGGGCAAACACGTGACCGGCACGCATGCACATTTAAACACTCCTCATTACACACTATGCTAGATGACGGACGGGCTGCCACTTTGGTATATCTCTTTGTACAAGGTAATTTTTTGAACTCACTCTGCCCTTGTCACTTTTATTAACGAAACCTCACTTCAACTGCTTTGCTCCATATTTAAACTTCTCTGCTTTTTGACTAAAGATGCTGAGTATGCTAATTATTTATTTATCATAAGCACCTGTTACCCTCTTTAATTTTTCCCACTTTTCGTTTTGAAAGTGGGTATAGACGATCTGTATACAGGATTATGGTCCTCTACTGTATGGATGACCAATATATTTGTTTTTTAATAGTATTTGCAAGGTTTAATTCTTTCCAAATTAACCTTACTATGGTAGTGCGTTTTCTCTTTACATATTTTCCTATATTTAGTACCAATCAAAGTAGATATTTATTATGGTCCTTATTTTTCCAATTAGATAAGCATCCTTATTTGGCAGCCCTCACTTTTTCTTAGACCTAGCCGGGTCATTTGTAAGTACCTCTCCCTTTGGCCCATTCAATCTAGTCATCACCTTTCACCTCATAGTCACTGTATGTTTTCACAGTACTTACCACCCCTGGGTGGTTTTCACATCCCAGAACATTCCCCGCTCACATTTTCACTCCTGACTCCCCCCTTTCTCCTTGTGCCCTTTCCTTCCTTCTCCTTTCCCATGTCCCACACCTCACTCCCTCCCTCTTCTCTCCCCTTCCCCCCCTTTTCTCCTTCCCTCCCTCCCCCTCCTTCCCCTTCCCTCCCCCCCTTTTTCTCTTCCTCCCCTTTTCTCCTTCCCTCCCCCCCTTTTTTGTTTCCCCTCCCCCTCCCTTCCCCTCCCCCCCCCCTTTTTTTCATCCCCCTTCTTCCCCTTCTATTCCCCCTTCCTTCCCCTTCCCTACCATCATCCTACTCATACCTCTCTTTCATGTGGTAGAAACTGGTCCCTCACTTGGGCCCATCCAGGCCAACTCTCTCCAGTACAGTGCAGTGTCCGTTCTCCTACGTCCGGCTCTACTCTTACAGCAGGTAACTATCCAATGGTTGGCAGTTGAACAATTTAGCTTTGGACAGACTTTGACATCTCTTTTTTTAAATGTACTTTCCTTGTTATATTTTGTTTTTGATGGCTCTTAATTGTACTTTATCTTATGCAGTGACATATCCATTTTGGTCCCTCAACATACATCCCCCGAGGAAGCCCCAATGGGTGAAACATGTTGGGATTTTAGTGCTGAGTGACCCCTTATTCATTATCTAATCTGATATGTACTGCCGTTTGTTCTATATTATGTACATCCAGCATAATTTTTAAACTCTGTTTATGCTTAATAAAATGTGATTTATACTTTTTATTCTGATGTTTGCCTAAACCTATTTGCCTGGCACCTACAAAATCCCACTAAATTAATTTCCTGACTACATACGTTACTCAGGGATGGTGGTGCCCTTTCTTTGACACTGTCACCTATCCATACCAACCAGCAAAGACCACAACAGGTCTAGTGGCACTTTGGTATACAAATCCTTAATGACAGTTCACGTCCCACTTTCCTCTCCTACATCGAAATCCACCGCTGGTCTGATAAGGCTTTAATATATGGATCCTTTATGGAAAATCACATTTCACTCCACTCCACTCCCCTTCCCTCTCCTCTCCTAAAAGTGCCACTAGACCTGTTGTGGTCTTTGTTTAAGGTGAGCTGCTAGCATATAAACAAGGAAAAATAAAATATTCCAAATTGTGCTCAAACCAAATGGATATTAGGCTTAGTCACTCCTTGATTTCTACCTCTCCAGACATCTCAAGTCTCCTGCCAGCCACGGGAGTCTCCTGCATTTGGCTGCGGGTTCCTGGACACCCGCAGGGTGATCTCCCAACTGGGTCTGTCACTCAGCCACAGACAGACAGAGCAGCCCGAGCGGACCGACCCCAAAAAAAGTACCCATGCAGCAGGCTGGGGACAGGAGTATGGGCTGTCCCCCCCTTCTGCCTCAGCCCACCCCCTTCCTTCTGGGGAATTCTCTGACTGGGATGGCTCACCAGCCCCATTGCAGCCAGACCCCAGGACCAGCAGCCCAGCTCCAGCAGCCAGACCCCTGGCCCCAGCAACCAGACCCTTGGCCCCAGCAGCCAGACTCCAGGACCAGCAGCCCAGCTCCAGCAGCCAGGCCCCTGGCCCTAGCAGCCGGCCCCAGCAGCCAGACTCCAGGACCAGCAGCCCAGCTGCAGCAGCCAGCCCCTCACCCCAGCAGCCAGACCCCGGGACCAGCAACCTAGCTTCAGCAGCCAGACCCTTAGCCCCAGCAGCCAGACCCAAGGGCCAGTAGCCCAGCCCCAGCAGCTGTGTGATCAGGCTGAATTTCATTGGGCACTGGTACAGCTGCATATAATTGGCACTGATCAGGCTGCATTTAGTTGGCACTGGTAAGGCTGCATTCTATTGGGGGGGGGGGGAGGGTCAGGGCCGGCGTGAAGCGTCACCTCCCTGAACTTAGTTTTTGCAGGTTGGGAAGTCTGCCTCTCTGAACTCCATATCAGATCTCTGGGATAAAACTCACCTCTCTGCACACCACGCCTCAGCACCAATTAAAGAAAAACCTTCCACACGGCAGGGAGCAATGATGAATATTCAACCACATTGACCCCTGTGGTGGGATACCTATTACATGACATAACTGAACCAGAACTTGCAGCAGACTTGCAGAATGTTTGCAAAGAAAGTTGACCTGGAGTCATGCAATGCAGGCTTGCTGCAATTGTGCAACAAACTTGTGAAGCCTGGTAAGTCTAGCAATAGCTTAGCAAGTCATTTTCAAACTTGCAGCACAATTGCTTGCTATCTGGGAACTTGCCACAAATTTGTGTGTCTTTTAACTTGCTGCACATTTTCACTGGAACGTTGTACACTTGCAGAGCACCAGGGCCATCTTACAGTTTTTTCTCCATTGTTTTGGCTCATTTCTTGAAACAGAAATGACATTCTCAAAACAACATGGACAAATCTCCAAACCACTTGGCAATTGTTCACAACTGAATTGAATTTCTCATTCATTTCATCAAAATTGCAAATGTCTCAGTACATGTCTCAATGTCTCAGTACATCTTTCAAATGATTAAGTACAAGTAGCCTACATTTAGCACAATTTCCAAGTGAATAGATCTTGTTGATCTAAACTGATTGTCAATTCTCAGTCTAATGGTTGTTCTCTCCAAAACCTGTCAGCGTCATTTCATTGTTTAAGTCATCACATGCACAATAGTCTGTTCAATTGTCAAAATTATTCAGGAACATAATACCATGAATACCATATATGAATCTCTTGGAACATTTGATAAAATGATTACAGCAATTGACAGTCAGGTGCAACTAGAACTTGACTAAGGGTCCTTTCACACTGGGGCGGTTTGCAGGCGCTATTGCGCTAATAATAGCGCCTGCAAACCGACCCGAAAGTGCCGCTGCTTTCATTCCAGTGTGAAAGCCCTCGATGCGCTGGCAGGATGGTAAAAAAATTCCTGCCAGCTGCATCTTCGGAGCGGTGAAGGAGCGGTGTGTATACCGCTCATTTACCGCTCCTGCCCATTGAAATCAATGGGACGGCGCGGCTATACCGCCGGCAAAGCGCCTCTGCGGTGGTTTTAACCCTTTCTCGGCCGCTAGCAGGGGGTAAAACCGCCCCGCTAGCGGCCGCATACCGACGGTAAATTGCCGCTTACAATAGCGGCGCTTTACCGCCGACAACGCCCCCGCCCCAGTGTGAAAGGAGCCTAACAAAGGAGGAGTCGGAGTTGGTCTCAGATGACCAATCAAACAGTATGTTTAGTTACCTGACAGGTGCTGTCCATGATTGTAAATGCTGCCAAACATGTATATATAGAGCTTGACCATGCAGGACCAGTACAATTTCTGAACATGGAGGCACCTGGCCAAGTAAATGAACAAGGGAAACTGCCTGCTCGAGGAAGAGGAAGAAGAAGAGGAAGAGGAGTAAGGGTGAGTGGCAGTGGAATAGGGGGAAGAGGCAGAGGAGCACGAAGACACCATGCTGTCCCTGATGAAATTTGGGCCACAATTATAGATCATGTCATCAACCATGGCTTCACAATGGCGGAGGAAGGTCGCCGAGTGCAACCTAATGTGCCTCGCTCTACAGTCTTCTCTATCATCCAAACCTTTCGCAGGGAAAACAGGTATGTAGTCAGTCAATGATGGAATTATGTCAAATATCAGGTGTACAAAAATCCGCCCACTCATACACCCAAAAACGCTGCGCTGATGGAAAGTAAGTTGAATCTGAGCTGCCGCTTGAATAATAACATACATAAATTAAAAATGATTCACCATAAATTCGCCCCAAGTGAACTCAATTTAGCAGCGCTAAAAAACAATCCCTAACCATAAAGGGTCATAAAGTGAAGAATTAATAAATCAAACAAATATTAAAATCATAACATCACTCCTCCCCATTAGTGTGCATAAAGTGATAAAGTCAAAAACTCACAAAGAATGGTGAATAAGCCACTAGAGTGAATAACCTAACTGTGCACATAGAATATGATAATGAAAAATAAAAAATATATATATATATAATATATGCTGTGTGGGTAGATGTGATTCAGTCCACAAAAATATATATATAAAAAAAAAAAAAATTATAAGTATGTGTCCACAAACAATCCAAAAGATGAATAATCCAAAAAAATTCCGTGACGTAATGTAGTGCAGATCTTCCACTTAATAAAATCTTCCACCGCACCTCTGTGACCGTGAATCCACTCCCCTTAGGTAAATAAACTCACCAGCTCCTTTTGCCCACACTCTCGTGTCAGGGCCACCAAGCTTTTATCCCACACAATAAGGGGAAGTATATGATCTCCTATGGTACACCTTTATATATCCAGAGTATGATGCCAAGGAGCTCTTTCCGCATGAAAAAAAGAAAATAATCCAATAGTGCAATAACGTATTGATATTTATTTAAAATAACAAAACCCTCAACCATTGAACTCACATCTTTAAAAATCACTGCAAGCTCAAAAATAGCACAGCACAGCAAACTGTCACAGCATCAACTCAAATTAATAAACCAGTGTGTGGTGGTCGCGGCGGACCCAGGTACAGCGCTCTCCAAATACCCGTCTCACCCGCTCCCTGATGTAAATAGGATCAGCTTCCGCACTCTCTCGTATGGCGCTCCTTGTCACAGCGTCCTACGTCACTAGCGTTCGATTGCCGTGTAGCCACGCCCCGACATGTTTCGTCATAAAGACTTAATCATGGGATTGGCTACACAGCACGGCAATCATTCTTTTATACCCTTAACCTCCGATCCAAGCGGAAGTTACATAACTGCGCCTGCGCGCTCCCAATGTCAGATCCGAGCGGAGATCGCACCACTACGCCTGCGCGTTCCCCGTGTCCCCGCTCGCACCATTTAACACTGTTACAATTCAGCGGAACACAATATATGTTACTGCATATTCCATTATTAAAAATCTCAAAGAATTTCATCTTATAATGTTCCTCCTAATATTGTTGCCAACATTAGTGCTATACTGATTAGGTTTTAACCCCCACATTCTAATAAAAAACAGGTTAATTCTCCCGTATACAAATTAAAATTAAAAATTAGAAAATAAAAATTGCAAAATCAGGGTGACTGTTCCCTCGAGCGAATGGTTAGAGCTAAACAAATTTCTATTATGGAAAAAGTAAAAAATAAATATATGATAAAAAAACATTACTATTAATCTACCATTGAACAGATATATGACATTAATCCAGTATGTAATTTCTACCTTGCCCTAAGCAGAATGGATGTTTCACCTAAAGGGGTTGTATCTAACCATAACTTTATCTCAAAATATATACATGGACCCAAACTGCAAAAAAAAAAAAAAAAAAAAAAAATTAATAATCATTAATGAAACAGTTAAGGTCCAGTTCTATATTGAGACCCCTCGGGAAAAGACTCTTGAGCAAGAATATCCATCGGGTCTCACGTTGGGATAAGTCCCTCACCCGATTTGAACCTCTCCAAGTAGGGTAAACTATATCAATCCCACAGAATTGGAGAAGACTGGGGTCTTGATCATGTTTCTCTTTAAAATGGAGGGACACACTGTGGTATTTGAATCCATTTCTAATGTTAGACATGTGTTCAGATATCCGCACCCTAAGAAGTCGTTTGGTGCGTCCAACATAAAACAGACCGCAGGGGCACCACATTAAGTACACCACATACGATGAGTTGCATGTAATGAACTCCCTTATTTCAAAGGTTTCATTTTCGTAATTGGTGATACTCTTCATTCCTCTATTACTAATTCTAGCTGTTTTGCAGCATATACACTTCCTACATGGATAGAATCCACTTAAATCTATCTTTATAGACGGGCGCCCAGGGGGATCAAGGATCTTTCTCACCACCCTATCTCCAAAACTGGGGGCCCTTCTATAGATGAACTTAGGGCGTTCAGGCAGAACTTCCCCCAAATGGCGGTCTCTACAAAGAATATACCAATATTTCTTAAAAATATCTTCAATTTCTTTGTATTGATGATGAAAATTCGAAACAAATCCCCATTGGTGTTCATTGGAGGTGCGTAATTCTTTTCCTCTGCTTTTTAAGCACTCTTCCCTTGGGATATTGGCCACCTGTTCTATAACACTGTCTAGGGATCCTTCAGAGTATCCCTTCTGCATGAATCTCTCCTTTAATATATTGGCCTGTGTATAGTATTTGTCCTGTTCTGAACAATTCCGACGGATTCTCAGCATTTGGCCCTTTGGAATATTCTTTATCCAAGCCGGGTGATGACCGCTCCGGATGGACAAAAAACTGTTTCGATCAGTCGGTTTGAAAAATACATAAGTTCCTAGAGAGTCACCTCTTTTCTCAATAGTCACATCGAGAAAATTGACACTCTTGTCACTTACTTGTGCCTCCAATTTGATGTTATTCCCATTAGTGTTAAGGTAACTCAAAAATTCGTCCAAAGACTCCCTAGACCCCTCCCACAGCAATAGGAGGTCGTCTATGAATCTTCGATACAATCTGAGTTGCGGTAGTCGTTTACTGAAGATGTATCTGTCTTCCCACTCAGCCATAAACAGGTTGGCGAGGCTGGGAGCATTTTTTTTTTTTTTTTTTTGCAGTTTGGGTCCATGTATATATTTTGAGATAAAGTTATGGTTAGATACAACCCCTTTAGGTGAAACATCCATTCTGCTTAGGGCAAGGTAGAAATTACATACTGGATTAATGTCATATATCTGTTCAATGGTAGATTAATAGTAATGTTTTTTATCATATATTTATTTTTTACTTTTTCCATAATAGAAATTTGTTTAGCTCTAACCATTCGCTCGAGGGAACAGTCACCCTGATTTTGCAATTTTTATTTTCTAATTTTTAATTTTAATTTGTATACGGGAGAATTAACCTGTTTTTTATTAGAATGTGGGGGTTAAAACCTAATCAGTATAGCACTAATGTTGGCAACAATATTAGGAGGAACATTATAAGATGAAATTCTTTGAGATTTTTAATAATGGAATATGCAGTAACATATATTGTGTTCCGCTGAATTGTAACAGTGTTAAATGGTGCGAGCGGGGACACGGGGAACGCGCAGGCGTAGTGGTGCGATCTCCGCTCGGATCTGACATTGGGAGCGCGCAGGCGCAGTTATGTAACTTCCGCTTGGATCGGAGGTTAAGGGTATAAAAGAATGATTGCCGTGCTGTGTAGCCAATCCCATGATTAAGTCTTTATGACGAAACATGTCGGGGCGTGGCTACACGGCAATCGAACGCTAGTGACGTAGGACGCTGTGACAGGGAGCGCCATAGGAGAGAGTGCGGAAGCTGATCCTATTTACATCAGGGAGCGGGTGAGACGGGTATTTGGAGAGCGCTGTACCTGGGTCCGCCGCTACCACCACACACTGGTTTATTAATTTGAGTTGATGCTGTGACAGTTTGCTGTGCTGTGCTATTTTTGAGTTTGCAGTGATTTTTAAAGATGTGAGTTCAATGGTTGAGGGTTTTGTTATTTTAAATAAATATCAATACGTTATTGCACTATTGGATTATTTTCTTTTTTTCATGCGGAGAGAGCTCCTTGGCATCATACTCTGGATATATAAAGGTGTACCATAGGAGATCATATACTTCCCCTTATTGTGTGGGATAAAAGCTTGGTGGCCCTGACACGAGAGTGTGGGCAAAAGGAGCTGGTGAGTTTATTTACCTAAGGGGAGTGGATTCACGGTCACAGAGGTGCGGTGGAAGATTTTATTAAGTGGAAGATCTGCACTACATTACGTCACGGAATTTTTTTGGATTATTCATCTTTTGGATTGTTTGTGGACACATACTTATAATTTTTTTTTTTTTTTTATATATATTTTTGTGGACTGAATCACATCTACCCACACAGCATATATTATATATATATATATTTTTTATTTTTCATTATCATATTCTATGTGCACAGTTAGGTTATTCACTCTAGTGGCTTATTCACCATTCTTTGTGAGTTTTTGACTTTATCACTTTATGCACACTAATGGGGAGGAGTGATGTTATGATTTGAATATTTGTTTGATTTATTAATTCTTCACTTTATGACCCTTTATGGTTAGGGATTGTTTTTTAGCGCTGCTAAATTGAGTTCACTTGGGGCGAATTTATGGTGAATCATTTTTAATTAATGATGGAATTATATAATGTATAGGACAGGACACTGTGCATAGAGCAACAAATATGTTTATTTACTCATTTACGTATTCATTTAGTGTGTATGTGTGTGTGATAGGCCTACAGTATTACAGTATCTTACCTCAGTGGGATGTTACGTATGATACTAACAATGACAAGAAAAATATTGTAGAAAATAAACTATGGAATAGTATGGAATAGTTTATTTTCTACAATATTGATGATACAGTTTACAGTAGTATTCCAGTCACTGTGCAGTGATGCATTGGAATTGTGGTAAAGTTACTGTAAGTAAAACAACAATACGATTACATTGGTAACTCATTCTGTACGGAATACATAAGGTATAAATTACGAATGGAGTGTTGTCCTTTGAATTCTATGTCTAGGATTGGACGACAACCTGGCACGGGTGGCTGAGGAAAACTTCTCAATGAACAACAAGAACAAGAGATCTGTAACATGGTGTTGGCAAATAATGCCATCACATTGAGACAGATCTGCACTGCAATCCTACAAGACAAAGCCATATTCCAAAATGTCACTCTATAAGCATCTCCACAATAGCCCGCATATTGAAGAAGCATCAGATGACAATGAAGCAAATTTACAGGGTACCATTTGAGAGGAAATCTGACAGAGTGAAAGAGCTGCGGTACCAGTATGTACATGTAAGTCAGTCACTGGTTGTCCATCAAGATAACCTTTTTACGAGTACCATAAGCAGTGGTTCCCAAAATGTATTGGTTTCAGTACCCACTTTACCTGATTTCTGAATCTAGGTAATCCAGGTATGAAAGTATTTGATTTACGTATCTGATTTATAAACATTTTGTCTAAAAACTGCAGCTTACTGTATGATGCAATTATCATTATAATCCTTATTTTGAAGAATATAACATACAATACAGTAAGAAAAAGGGCCAAAGAGCTGCAATTACAGTAGTGCCTCCCATGTAAATCTATCTAATACTGTGGGTTTTACTGTAACATTTCAGTAAGTCTACTCATTGATAATTTTTCCCCTCCCCTTTCTGTCAAATACCCCCTGTAGTACCTCTACATAGGGTACATGTACCCCAGGTTTGGAACCACTGGAATACTGGCCAGTAATATATTGAACTTGTTTAGAACATTCCTATGTAACTGTCTGTAACTGTAGTGTATGACTCTTCTGTATGACTGATTTGATGTTTTCTTTTTTTACTCTATTGTAGAGAATAATGGCATTGGAAGGAAATGAGACCTCTCACATACTCGTGTATGCGGATGAGGCTGGCTTCAACCTGGCCAAGGGCCGAAGACGTGGCCGAAATTTTATTGGCCACCGGGCCACGGTGGATGTCCCAGGCCAGCGAGGGGGCAATATAACTATGTGTGCTGCCATTTCTGAGAATGGTGTGGCCACTCACATCCCCAGTCTTGGCCCATAGAATACACAGAAGCTCCTTATCTTCTTGGACCGCCTTCATTTGGATTTGATCCCTGAAAATAAGAGAGGTCTCATAGGGCCTCACCTGAGGAGTTTTTCTCCGCTTGGAGGTGGAGAGTGTATGAGCATCGAGCTCAAGATCAGAGGTCCCTGCTCCATGTAATGGATGCTGCCTGTGAGGATATTACAGGAGATCAGTGTAGGGGATGCTCTGATGAAATCCGATTGGCGGATGAAACGCGTCAGCATGGTGCCATCACGCTACCCATAGCATTCCCACAGACCTCCAGATCCACCCACCAGCCCAGGCATCACTGGCCTGTAATTACAGTAACATGGCCATTTGAAACTTCCCGGGAAACGGAACGAGCGGAGGACTGAACGCTTTAGAAAGCCCTGCTTTATTCACCGCATCTCCCTGGGCGTACACCTTCTACTTACCCTCAGTACGCCATCAAAGGATATGCACAGCTGAGGACCCGGCGGAGGATGGGAGACAACTCAACTAGCCAGCTGGAGACGGCATGAGCCTGAACTCGGTCCGGTGATGTGTCCTGATGCACCACAGAGTCAACACTGGGTGAGATCTAATCTGTTTGTGTCCTGGACAGGGGACAGTTGTCTCAATCAGTGCATCCACCCAGTATGTATGATTCACTAAATGAGTTACACTGCTCAGCCTGATTCAATCCGCTACGGCTCACCATATCCTGCAAACAGGAACTCCCATTCCCTGTCATCAGCGCTGCGAAATATTGATGGCCCAGGGTGATCTTACAGTAACTGACCAGGACTGCAGTATCCAGTGACCACGCTACTGTTAAGTCAGTACAGGGTCTTCCCATTTCCGTTCCCCCCATCTTCCCCTCCTATCCCCCTGGTTCTTCTTGTTCCTACATCTATGAGGACCTGATATCTAGGGCTACTGCAATACCATCCACAACCCCACATATCGCTCCTTTCACTTACCATCTGCTGTTATCATTTGATTTACCAGGACTTTCAGTTATCCAGCAGATGAAAATTTAGTATCTAATCTGAATTCATTCTTGTATATCTATCTTGAATGAATTCACATGAGGTGTGTGTGCAGGGGCGGACTGACCATTGAGCCACTCGGGCACTGCCCAAAGGCCCTGGGCCACTAGGGGGCCCCATCAGGGTTGCCAGCCTCAGTAAAACCAGGGACAGTATGTATAAATCTGTGGTTTTTTTACATCTGTCTGTGTATACTGTGTGGCCCCATAATCTCTGATTGCCTGAGGGCCCCATAATCTCCTATTGCCCGGGGGCCCCATGAGTTATCAGTCCGCCCCTGTGTGTGTGGTATATGTGAGTGGTGGCCATCTGTGTCTGTCAATGACAACGTTGTCATTTTTATATTGGTGATGGTACCTGTTTTTACAGTATATTACAGTTTTTCTCTATTGTTTTGGCTCATTTCTTGAAACAGAAATGACATTCTCAAAACAACATGGACAAATCTCCAAACCACTTGGCAATTGTTCACAACTGAATTGAATTTCTCACTCATTTCATCAAAATTGCAAATGTCTCAGTACATGTCTCAATGTCTCAGTACATCTTTCAAATGATTAAGTACAAGTAGCCTACATTTAGCACAATTTCCAAGTGAATAGATCTTGTTGATCTAAACTGATTGTCAATTCTCAGTCTAATGGTTGTTCTCTCCAAAACGTATCAGCGTCATTTCATTGTTTAAGTCATCACATGCACAATAGTCTGTTCAATTGTCAAAATTATTCAGGAACATAATACCATGAATACCATATATGAATCTCTTGGAACATTTGATAAAATGATTACAGCAATTGACAGTCAGGTGCAACTAGAACTTGACTAAGGGTCCTTTCACACTGGGGCGATTTGCAGGCGCTATTGCGCTAATAGCGCCTGCAAACCGACCCGAAAGTGCCGCTGCTTTCATTCCAGTGTGAAAGCCCCGAGGGCTTTCACACTGGAGCGATGCGCTGGCAGGACGGTAAAAAAAAGTCCTGCCAGCAGCATCTTCGGAGCAGTGAAGGAGCGGTGTGTACACCGCTCCTTTACCGCTCCTGCCCATTGAAATCAATGGGACGGCACGGCTATACCGCCGGCAAAGCGCCTCTGCAGAGGCGGTTTGCGGTGTTTTTAACCCTTTCTCGGCCGCTAGCAGGGGGGTAAAACCACCCCCGCTAGCGGCCGCATACCGACGGTAAATCACCGCTTACAATAGCGGCGCTTTACCGCCGACAACGCCCCCGCCCCAGTGTGAAAGGAGCCTAACAAAGGAGGATTCGGAGTTGGTCTCAGATGACCAATCAAACAGTATGTTTAGTTACCTGACAGGTGCTGTCCATGATTGTAAATGCTGCCAAACATGTATATATAGAGCTTGACCATGCAGGACCAGTACAATTTCTGAACATGGAGGCACCTGGCCAAGTAAATGAACAAGGGAAACTGCCTGCTCGAGGAAGAGGAAGAAGAAGAGGAAGAGGAGTAAGGGTGAGTGGTGGTGGAATAGGGGGAAGAGGCAGAGGAGCACGAAGACACTATGCTGTCCCTGATGAAATTCGGGCCACAATTATAGATCATGTCATCAACCATGGCCTCACAATGGCGGAGGAAGGTCGCCGAGTGCAACCTAATGTGCCTCGCTCTACAGTCTTCTCTATCATCCAAACCTTTCGCAGGGAAAACAGGTATGTAGTCAGTCAATGATGGAATTATATAATGTATAGGACAGGACACTGTGCATAGAGCAACAAATATGTTTATTTACTCATTTACGTATTCATTTAGTGTGTGTGTGAGATAGGCCGACAGTATTACAGTATCTTACCTCAGTGGGATATTACGTATGATACTAACAATAACAAGAAAAATATTGTAGAAAATAAACTATGGAATAGTATGGAATAGTTTATTTTCTACAATATTGATGATACAGTTTACAGTAGTATTCCAGTCACTGTGCAGTGATGCATTGGAATTGTGGTAAAGTTACTGTAAGTAAAACAACAATACGATTACATTGGTAACTCATTCTGTACGGAATACATAAGGTATAAATTACGAATGGAGTGTTGTCCTTTGAATTCTATGTTTAGGATTGGACGACAACCTGGCACGGGTGGCTGAGGAAAACTTCTCAATGAACAACAAGAACAAGAGATCTGTAACATGGTGTTGGCAAATAATGCCATCACATTGAGACAGATCTGCACTGCAATCCTACAAGACAAAGCCATATTCCAAAATGTCACTCTATAAGCATCTCCACAATAGCCCGCATATTGAAGAAGCATCAGATGACAATGAAGCAAATTTACAGGGTACCATTTGAGAGGAAATCTGACAGAGTGAAAGAGCTGCGGTACCAGTATGTACATGTAAGTCAGTCACTGGTTGTCCATCAAGATAACCTTTTTACAATTACCATAAGCAGTGGTTCCCGAAATGTATTGGTTTCAGTACCCACTTTACCTGATTTCTGAATCTAGGTAATCCAGGTATGAAAGTATTTGATTTACGTATCTGATTTATAAACATTTTGTCTAAAAACTGCAGTTTACTGTATGATGCAATTATCATTATAATCCTTATTTTGAAGAATATAACATACAATACAGTAAGAAAAAGGGTCAAAGAGCTGCAATTACAGTAGTGCCTCCCATATAAATCTATCTAATACTGTGGGTTTTACTGTAACATTTCAGTAAGTCTACTCATTGATAATTTTTCCCCTCCCCTTTCTGTCAAATACCCCCTGTAGTACCTCTGCATAGGGTACATGTACCCCAGGTTTGGAACCACTGGAATACTGGCCAGTAATATATTGAACTTGTGTAGAACATTCCTATGTAACTGTCTGTAACTGTAGTGTATGACTCTTCTGTATGACTGATTTGATGTTTTCTTTTTTTACTCTATTGTAGAGAATAATGGCATTGGAAGGAAATGAGACCTCTCACATACTCGTGTATGTGGATGAGGCTGGCTTCAACCTGGCCAAGGGCCGAAGACGTGGCCGAAATTTTATTGGCCACCGGGCCACGGTGGATGTCCCAGGCCAGCGAGGGGGCAATATAACTATGTGTGCTGCCATTTCTGAGAATGGTGTGGCCACTCAATCCCCAGTCTTAGCCCATAGAATACACAGAAGCTCCTTATCTTCTTAGACCGCCTTCATTTGGATTTGATCCCTGAAAATAAGAGAGGTCTCATAGGGCCTCAACTACCACAATATATAATTGTATGGGACTATGTGAATTTCCACCGTGGCCTGCTTATGAGGGCCTGGTTCACTGCTCATCCAAGGATGGATATGGTGTTCCTACCACCTTACTCTCCTTTCCTCAACCCTATTGAGGAGTTTTTCTCTGCTTGGAGGTGGAGAGTGTATGAGCATCGAGCTCAAGATCAGAGGTCCCTGCTCCATGCAATGGATGCTGCCTGTGAGGATATTACAGGAGATCAGTGTAGGGGATGCTCTGATGAAATCCGATTGGCGGATGAAACGCGTCAGCATGATGCCATCACGCTACCCATAGTGTTCCCACAGACCTCCAGATCCACCCACCAGCCCAGGCATCACTGGCCTGTAATTACAGTAACATGGCCGTTTGAAACTTCCCGGGAAACGGAACGAGCGGAGGACTGAACGCTTTAGAAAACCCTGCTTTATTCACCGCATCTCCCTGGGCGTACACCTTCTACTTACCCTCAGTACACCATCAAAGGATATGCACAGCTGAGGACCCGGCGGAGGACGGGAGACAACTCAACTAGCCAGCTGGAGACGGCATGAGCCTGAACTCGGTCCGGTGATGTGTCCTGATGCACCAGTGTCAACACTGGGTGAGATCTAATCTGTTTGTGTCCTGGACAGGGGACAGTTGTCTCAATCAGTGCATCCACCCAGTATGTATGATTCACTAAATGAGTTACACTGCTCAGCCTGATTCAACCCGCTACGGCTCCCCATATCCTGCAAACAGGAACTCCCATTCCCTGTCATCAGCGCTGCGAAATATTGATGGCCCAGGGTGATCTTACAGTAACTGACCAGGACTGCAGTATCCAGTGACTACGCTACTGTTGAGTCAGTACAGGGTCTTCCCATTTCCGTTCCCCCCATCTTCCCCTCCTATCCCCCTGGTTCTTCTTGTTCCTACATCTATGAGGACCTGATATCTAGGGCTACTGCATTACCATCCACAACCCCACATATCTCTCCTTTCACTTACCATCTGCTGTTATCATTTGATTTACCAGGACTTTCAGTTATCCAGCAGATGAAAATTTAGTATCTAATCTGAATTCATTCTTGTATATCTATCTTGAATGAATTCACATGAGGTGTGTGTGCAGGGGCGGACTGACCATTGAGCCACTCGGGCACTGCCCAAAGGCCCTGGGCCACTAGGGGGCCCCATCAGGGTTGCCAGCCTCAGTAAAACCAGGGACAGTATGTATAAATCTGTGTTTTTTTTTACATCTGTCTGTGTATACTGTGTGTACATGTATGTGTATACTGTGTGGCCCCATAATCTCTGATTGCCTGGGGGCCCCATAATCTCCTATTGCCCGGGGGCCCCATGAGTTATCAGTCTGCCCCTGTGTGTGTGTGTGGTATATGTGAGTGGTGGCCATCTGTGTCTGTCAATGACAACGTTGTCATTTTTATATTGGTGATGGTACCTGTTTTTACAGTATATTATTGGATTGGTGTTTATAGTGTACTTTCAATAAAAAGCATTTCATATACGTTTTGACCATTGCATGTTCCTCCTTGATGAATTACCTTTCCCTTTGTTTTTTGTAGGGGATGGTTGCGGCATGCACACCATTTCTTCCCTCGTTGCATTGCAAGGGAGGATATACGCTGCAATGTTGATGAGAATCTGTGGCCAGACAGATAGCAGCGTGTGGATGGGCAGGAGGGTGAGGACGGTGGCCAGTGAAGAGATGTTACAGTAGTTGTGAAACTCCAGCTTTATATACAGCATTGTAGGCTAAATGTAATTTTCCTTGTTTTTTGTTTGTGTGTTTATATTTCCGTATATTATGCTGTATACATTTTCTTTTTACTCTGATGTATGGAAGTTACTTTGTGTGTGAATGATAATGGTTACAATACTGTAAAGTAATTTTTCCTTGGCAGTATGAGTGCAATGTGTGATGTAAAACCTTGGAGGCTACTCTTATCCTAAAATCTTTTTTTTTTTCAGTTTTATACACAATTGTATTCAGCTAGCTAGACAAAAACTGTACAGTAACCATTGTCAATGAAGGACTGGGCTAAGACTGAAAGGTGGACATGAGGGATATTTCAATGGTCCTCTGCCTTAGAGACAAAACATCTAAACCTTTTGACTTGCAGTGCTTACACAATGCCAAAGGGATGAAGCATTTTGGGGGCACTGACTATATGAATGAGAAAGAAATTTATTTTTGACACATGAGTGAACTGTTTTGGGAAAGATATGAGCTTTTGAAGGTGAACCATGGTGTTGTGCTGAACCATCCAGGTTATTTTGGCAAAAGCACCAAGAGAGTTGAGAATGTCTGGTCTGTTTCAAGAAATGAGCCAAAGCAATTGAGAAGAATCTTTGCCATTTTGGTAGCACTGACTCTTTATATGGGAAAGGAATATGGTTTTGAAGCATGAGTGAACAGTTTTGGTAGAGATATGAGCTTTTGCACGTGAGTTATAGCGTTGTGCTGAACTGTAAGACTGTTTTGCCAAATGAACTTAGAGTTTTGAGAATGTCATTTCTGTTTCAAGAAATGAGCCAAAACAATGGAGAAAAACTGTATTGGATTGGTGTTTATAGTGTACTTTCAATAAAAAGCATTTCATATACGTTTTGATCATTGCATGTTCCTCCTTGATGAATTACCTTTCCCTTTTGTTTTTTGTAGGGGATGGTTGCGACATGCACGCAGCTTCTTCCCTCGTTGCAACGCAAGGGAGGATATACACTGCAATGTTGATGAGAATCTGTGGCCAGACAGACAGCAGCGTGTGGATGGGCAGGAGGGTGAGAACGGTGGCCAGTGAAGAGATGTTACAGTAGTTGTGAAACTCCAGCTTTATATACAGCATTGTAGGCTAAATGTAATTTTCCTTGTTTTTTGTTTGTGTGTTTATATTTCCGTATATTATGCTGTATACATTTTCTTTTTACTCTGATGTATGGAAGTTACTTTGTGTGTGAATGATAACGGTTACAATACTGTAAAGTAATTTTTCCTTGGCAGTATGAGTGCAATGTGTGATGTAAAACCTTGGAGGCTACTCTTACCCTAAAATCTTTTCTTTTTTTTCAGTTTTATACACAATTGTATTCAGTTAGCTAGACAAAAACTGTACAGTAACCATTGTCAATGAAGGACTGGGCTAAGACTGAAAGGTGGACATGAGGGATATTTCAATGGTCCTCTGCCTTAGAGACAAAACATCTAAACATTTTGACTTGCAGTGCTTACACAATGCCAAAGGGATGAAGCATTTTGGGGGCACTGACTATTTGAATGAGAAAGAAATTTATTTTTGATACATGAGTGAACTGTTTTGGGAAAGATATGAGCTTTTGAAGGTGAACCATGGTGTTGTGCTGAACCATCCAGGTTATTTTGGCAAAAGCACCAAGAGAGTTGAGAATGTCTGGTCTGTTTCAAGAAATGAGCCAAAGCAATTGAGAAGAATCTTTGCCATTTTGGTAGCACTGACTCTTTATATGGGAAAGGAATATGGTTTTGAACCATGAGTGAACAGTTTTGGGAGAGATATGAGCTTTTGCACGTGAGTTATAGTGTTGTGCTGAACTGTAAGACTGTTTTGCCAAATGAACTTAGAGTTTTGAGAATGTCATTTCTGTTTCAAGAAATGAGCCAAAACAATGGAGAAAAACTGTAATAGCATCATGAGCCCCTGGGTAAATTAATGCACTAGGGGGCCCCTGGGCAATATAATGCACTGGGGCCCCTGCAAGCCTTCCCCAATGTATGCACCTACTCTCAAGAATGAAAGTATAAATAGTTGATAGATTTGAATTGAGATTTTATTTTTAGCACTATAAACAAAAAAAGAGCGACAATCATATTTTTTCTTTCTGCTATAAAACACAGCCAATAAAGAAATGTAAAAAATTAACTTTGGCATGTATTCTGCTACATATTTTTGGTTAAAAAATCCCAATAAGCATATATTGATTGGTTTGCGCAAAAAAGTTTTAGCGTCTACAAACTATGGAATAGATTTTTGGAATTTTTTTTTTTCTAGTAATGGCAGTGATCATCGACTTATAGTGAGACTGCGATATTGCGGCAGACAAATCAGATACAAAGTGACACTTTTTGGAGACCAGTGACACGAATACAGTGATCAGTGCTAAAAACATGCACTGTCACTGTACTAATGACACTGGCAGGGAAGGAATTAACATCAGGGGAGATCAAAGGGTTTTTTACAGTTAGGGCCGGTTCACACTGCTGTGTTGTCCGACATCAGATGTGATTCGCACCGCAGTGCAAATCACATGCGATCTCTGTGCGATGCGAACTGCGATAAGCGATCTGATCTGGGGGTGTCATTAACTTTGTATTGACACTCCCAGCAGTACGGATAGTGCAGTTTGAACTGTCTGAGAGTTGTATGCAAAGCGGAAACCCGCACTGGATTTGCAGGGTTCTGGCATCGCTGCAGTGTGAACCAGAGTCGGTTCATACTATGTGGGGCGGGAACTGCATGCGAGTTTGAACAGGAATCGCACCACATTCCTGTTCAAATCACATGCGATTCTTCAGCAGTGCAATTTGAGCCATTCATTCTGTATTCTGCACCAAATCCGTTCCAAAGTGGCTGTACCAAAATCAGATCACATGGGTGTTCACACCCGTGTAATCCAATTCTGCAAATCATACTGCGTTTTGCGAACTAATTTCAGGTTATCTTTAACTTAACATACACACCTGCAGCGGTTCGCATGAACAGGGTGTTATTTGGATGTGGCGTGGAATCTGACTGCACAGAATTTGTTGGGAAATCAAAGTGCTAAAGTGTGAACCGGCACTTAGTCTGAGCTGCAGAGAAGGAGATTTGTCAAGTTGAGGGGGGTGTCTGGAAAGTGGACCTACTGATTTTACAGCCCCTTGTCTCCTCCAATTTTAGTTTTCACCTGCTGCAGCTGCACACACACCTATCTAGTACCATGCTGTGCACATCAGGGGGTGGGGTTGGTAGCCCGTGCACAGCAGGGAATGAGGGATTGGTCAGTTTACAGGGGTCTTCAGCACACTGAGGTCCTGTGCTGTTCACTCTGAATCCTCCTGTGAAAATATGAGTGACAGTGCAGGATCGGCACAGACAGCTACAAAGGCAGCACAGTTTCCTGTGCACCCAATCCGCTGCCATGGAGACTGTGGAGGCGGAGTTGCCGACATTCAGTTTACTCAGGAAAAAGTGAAGGAGAGGAGAAGTGACAGCCAGCCCTGCAGAAGTAGAACAGAAGTGGACTCCCGAGACTGGCGCTGATTTCTCTCACTTGTCCATGCAGAGACCAGACTGCAGTCCTTCCAGCTCACCTCAGCTCTGCTGCATCCTGTGACAGAACCGGCCCTGATGGGGCCCCATGTGCATCTGGGGCCCCCGGGCAGTGCCCAGGGGTGCCCGCTCAATAAGACGGTCCTGCAAAGCACTTGAAGCACAAGTTCTAGTTGACACTTTTACGAATTGTAGCAAATGTTTGTGGCAAGTCTCTAACCAGATCAAAGTTGCAGTGTTGAGTCTACAGAAGGGGTAGGCAACCTTAAAGAGGTGGAGATCTACTGGAACAAAATGAGAGAAGTCAAAGGTCACCAAGCACAGTGTCACCTCCTCACATCTGATTCAAACCTCTAATTACTACTGTGTCACAATTGGGTGCATTGGGTGGCAATCATGGGCTTAAATCAGGTGGTAAGGAGGCAACATATTGTCTTTTCACCACCTGTCAAACACACTGCGATTGTTTTTCGGATGAGCAGCAGTGCCTGCTGCACATGTGAATGAGCCACTTTCAGAAAGTGCACCAAATCTGCAGGATATATGTAGAAATCTATGGCTAAACGCAGCAAACCTGCAGGAAAGCTGCAGGTACACTGCACTACACCTGTGGTGTGGGTAATCCTTAGCACATTATTGTGAAAGCACCCCTTTTGTGTATTTAAAATAAATTTGAAGCATAGACATGGACAGGCATTCACAGGACTTCTTTACTTAATCACACACAGGAATACAGGAACCATAGATGCTAAAGAAATATATATCTCTACCAGAAATATACACAAGTGAACATATTTTCAATGCTTACCCCTACTGGATGGAGAGCAGTAAAACGCTCCTTCCCCCTAGACCTCAAAGTCTTTGAGATAATTGGGAGTGTGAATATTTCTCCTTGAACGCCTAAGGACCCCTGTTTGAGACAATTCCCTGGGACCCTCAGTTGGGTGCAATTCTTCTTCTTGTGCTGTGTCAGAGGGACTGAGAGAAATTGGCTCTGCAATAACATTTCCCGGAGGAATAGCACATGTATTAACCAGTGGTTCACCATGATCTAGCATCAATGAAATCTCAGTACCACTAGAACCAGCAGCAGGTACAATTTCACCACTTCTTTCTCGGCTCTGATCAACGTGCCTTTGTAATATTCTACCATTAGTAATTTGTACTTTGTATGACCCAGAAACATTAGCATCCTTTTTAAAATGCAGTTCTTGCTTTTCTTGTAACTCCAATGTCAGATCAGGGTGTAAACCATCCAAACTTGTTTTTAGACGATGGTTCAGTAGGAGCTCTGCTGGGCTACAACCAGTGCTTGAGCAAGTCTCTGATCCAATCTCCGTGAACAATTCTCTTCAATGAGTTTTCGTTCAGCTTGACCACTTGATGATGGGTGGAATGGTGCAATCGTAACATGTGGAATAAGATTGCTTGCCATAAAGCTTTTGGATTCTGAGGAAATTGCGTTCCATTATCAGACACGATTGTATCTGGCAACCCATGTGTAGCAAAAAGCCTCCTTAAAACTCTTATGACAGTAGCTGAGGTGGGGGATGTAGCTGATACAACTTCCAGCAATTTGAGAAGGAGTCAACAACTAAAAAAAACATCTGTCCTTGAAAAGGCCCCGTAAAATCTATATGCAACAGTGACCAAGGTGACCTAATCACTTCCCAGAGATGTACTGAGGCTTTAGGTGGAACATTATAGGTGGATTGACATGGTACACAGTTCTGCACCCACTTCTCAATAACTTCATTCATTTTAGGCCACCAAATATAACTTCTGGCTAACGCTTTCATGCGGACTATTCCAGGATGTCCTTCGTGGAGAGCATGCAGTAGTTGAGCTTGTCCTGCCTTTGGTATTACCACTCTGTTTCCCCATAATAGGCAACCTTTATAGGCAGACAGTTCATGTTGGCGCACTAAAAATTATTTGAACTTCTCTTCAACTTTTGATTTGGGCCATCCCCTCCACACCCAGTTAAGCACACGGGCACGCATGGGATCTTTAGCAGTCATACCCATGATGTCTCTAGCATGTAACTGAGGGTTTGGAATGGATTCCAACATGAGAACCTCAGGCACAGGAAGTACAAGGAAATCAGGAGAAAACAGTCAACCTGCTCAACCCATCAGCATGAGTGTAAATTCTTGCCAGAACGGTATTCGAAATCACAGTCATAGGCATTCAGGCTTATGGTCTGTTACAATGGTAAACCTCCACCCATACAAATAGCCATGAAACTTTTTTACCCTAGGCACAATAGCTAAAGCCTCCTTGTCAATTTGAGCAAAATTTCTCTCTGTCGTAGACAAGGTCCTTGAATATGATGCAATAGGAGCCTCAACACCAGTTTCCAAATCAGCTCCAATGCCATATGGAGAAGCATAGCAGGTAAGAGTTAGTGTTTTTTGTAAATCATAGTGTACAAGTACACTGTCAGAAGATAACATCTTTTTTGAAGCATTGAAAGCTGTAGAATGAATATCAGTCCACTTCCATGGAGCATCTTTATCTAGTAAACGATGCAGGGGTTCAGCAACAGTGGCTTTGCCAGCCAGAAAAGAATGGTAAAAATTAGGTAACCCTAGGAAAGCTTGCAGCTCTTGTTTGTTTCTTGGGACTGGAGCGGGGGCGTAACTAGAATTCACAGGGCCTCATAGCAAAATGTTGTATGGGCCACCCCCTGCAAACCGCCCCCTCCCCCCCACAAAAAAGAACTAATGCCATTGAGCAACAGATTACTGCACCCATGCACAATACCCAGGCAACAGCTTATATGAATTTTGAACAACAAAGTATGCAGTATACTGTATGCAGCCCCTGAAGGACACACATTGCTGACCTCAATGCCTTCTAACCAATTTCTGTTCTGTTATATAAAATGAAATAGTTCAACTCACCATAATGCACAGGGCTGGACTGGGACAAAAATTTGGCCCTGGACTTCCTCATGACTGGCCCACTTTAATTTTGAGTGTCCCCAACAGCGCCCCCCTTACATCAGAGTGTCCCCAACAGCGTCCCCCTTACATCAGAGTGTCCCCAACAGTGCCCCCCTTACATCAGAGTGTCCCCAACAGCACCCTCCTTACATCAGAGTGTCCCCAACAGCACCCTCCTTACATCAGAGTGTCCCCAACAGCGTCCCCCTTACATCAAACTGTCCTCAACAGCGCCCCCCTTACATCAGAGTGTCCCCAACAGCGTCCCCCTTACATCAGAGTGTCCCCAACAGCGTCCCCCTTACATAAGAGTGTCCCCAACAGAGTCCCCCTTACATCAGAGTGTCCCCAACAGCGTCCCCCTTACATCAGAGTGTCCCCAACAGCGTCCCCCTTACATCAGAGTGTCCCCAACAGCGTCCCCCTTACATCAGAGTGTCCCCAACAGAGTCCCCCTTACATCAGAGTGTCCCCAACAGTGTCCCCCTTACATCAGAGTGTCCCAATCAGCAGCTCCCTTCACAGAGAGTCCCCACCAGCAGCCCACTTCACATCACAGTCCCCACCAGCAGCCCACTTCACATAGCAGTCCTCACCAGCAGCTCCCTTCACATCACAGTCCCCACCAGCAGCTCACTTAACATCAGAGTCCCCACCAGCTGCTCACTTCACATCACAGTCCCCACCAGCAGCCCCCTTCACATCACAGTCCCCACCAGCAGCCCCCTTCACATCAGAGTCCCCACCAGCAGTTCACTTCACATCACAGTCCCCACCAGCAGCTCACTTCACATCACAGTCCCCACCAGCAGCTCACTTCACATCACAGTCCCCACCAGCAGCTCACTTCACATCACAGTCCCCACCAGCAGCTCACTTCACATCACAGTCCCCACCAGCAGCTCACTTCACATCACAGTCCCCACCAGAGAGCCCCCATCAGCAGCCCTTCACATCAGTGTCCTCCCTCTCCTCCCCCTCCCACATGTACCCACCGTTTTGAAGGCAGCTTCTTGTTCCTCTCTCCAGTCATGTAATAACAAGTGATAGGGGAGAGAGGAAGGAAAGTCTGCCGTTGGTCTATCTCCCCCTGCAGGCTGGAGGGAGCATAACGCCTAATGGAAGGAAGCTTCTCCTCCTGACAGGAGTGAAATTGCGATCACTCACTGTCAGAGAGGAGCGGCTCCAGGACTGCATCTGACTGGCCCACTGAGCCATCAGCCCACCGGGAATCTCCCGGTAGTCCCCATGGCCAGTACAGGCCTGATAATGCAGAATCAGTGGGAGCCCTGAGCGTGTCACTTGCCACTGTCGCCTGCCACCAGATGCAATGCAATGTCACGGAATGTCACTTGCCACATCACCCGCCACACGTTGTGGATTGTCCACTTGCCACGTCGCCTGCCACTAGATGCAGATTGTCACTTGTCACACATTGCAGAATGTCACCTGCCACATGTTGCCGATTGTCCACTTGCCACGTCCCGGATTGTCACTTGCCACATCACCTGCCACACATTACTGATTGTCACTTGCCACGTCCCAGATTGTCACTTGCCACACATTACGTATTGTCACTTGCCACGTCCCAGATTGTCACTTGCCACGTCACCTGCCACACATTATGGATTGTCACTTGCCACGTCACCTGCCACACATTACGGATTGTCACTTGCCATGTCCCAGGTTGTCACTTGCCACACATTACATATTGTCACTTGCCACGTCGTCTGCCACATGTTACGGATTGTCACTTGCCATGTCACTTGCCACACATTACGGACTGTCACTTGCCACGTCCCAGATTGTCACTTGCTACGTCACCTGCCACACATTACGGATTGTCACCTGCCACGTCACCTGCCACATATTACGGATTGTCACTTGCCACGTCCCAGATTGTCACTTGACACACATTACAGATTGTGACTTGCTACGTCACCTGCCACACATTACGGATTGTCACTTGCCATGCCCCAGATTGTCACTTGCCACGTCTCCTGCAACACATTATGGATTGTCACTTGCCACGTCCCGGATTGTCACTTGCCACTTCACCTGTCACACATTACGGATTGTCACTTCCTGTCTCACTTTCCTGCTGTGTCCCAGAGTCAGGCAGCAGATTATCAGTTAGGCAGCAGAGAGATAATGTTTTTTATCTGCTTCACAAGGCTGCCTGCACAGTGAGGGGGGAACTGCACTGCAGGGAGGGCACCGGGCGGTAAGAGATGATGTCATCTCTATGCACCCCCGCCTGCCAGCTCTCTGATTGGCCAGCCCACTCACACACGAGCTGCCCAGCTGTCTCACCAAGCCTGAAGCCCTCGGAGCCGCCCACGCTCTCACCCTTGGTCGCGTGGAGCCACCCGCTCTCACCTGCGGGCCTGCGGAGCCGCCAGCTCTCACCCGCGGGCCCGCAAAGCCACCCGATATCACCCGTGGAGCCACCTGTCCTCACCAGGCCCCACTCGGCTGCGGGCCCCATAGCACCTGCGTGTGTCACTATGGCGGTAGTTACGCCACTGGACTGGAGCTTTATGGATAGCTTCAACCTTAGAATCAGTTGGTTGAATTCCATATTCATCAATTCTGTATCCATCAATTCTGTATCCAAGGAAATCCATGCTGTTTACCCCCAAAACACACTTTTCTTTTTTAAGTTTGAGGCCAGCATCAAGAAAATGTTTCAAAACAAGTTGTAGATGTGAAGCCAAAGACTGAATGCAATTCGCTCCAATAAGAACATCATCAAAATAAGGTACTACACCTGGAAGTCCAGATAAGAGGTCCTCCATTAATCTCTGGAATATGCCGGGAGCAGTGGAAACTCCAAAACTGCAAACGTTTTGCTCGTAAAGCTCCTTTTGTGTGTTATTATTGTTTGTGCATCCGCAGCATCGTCTTTCACAGGTAATTGTTGGTAAGCTTGTGCCATATCCAGTTTGGCAAATACCTTCCCTTATGCCAACGTAGTCAGAATTTCATGTACATCTGGAATTTGATAGGGAAGTTCCTGCAGTTCTTTGTTGATTGTACGTTTATAGTCAGCACAAATTCTGACGTCACCATTTGACTTCAATACAGGTTCAAGTATACCTTGCTCCACAAAACATGTAATCTCAGCATCAATTTTTGGTCTGAGAGCTAATGCAACTTTGCGCGGTTTCATACGAATTGGGGTTACTGTAGGATCTAATTTGAAAGAAACAGGAGGGCCTTTATACATGCCAAGGCCTTCTTCAAAAACTGCACTAAAGCCCTCTATCACATTCTGTAGAGTAACTGGAGATATATTATGAACTCCCGATAATGAAATTCCAAGGGGTTCAAACCACTCTCTACCCAGCAAAATTGCTCTTTGTCCCTTAGGAATTATTAAGCATAAGCATCAGGGGTCAAGTCCTGCGGGAACGCATGGGAATGGAGTTCCTGCACTTTTTCCACAGCAGGAACGCCGCTCCCGTTTGCACCCCCTCCTGCAGGACACGGCTGCTCTCAGTGGGGTGCCACAGATTGCGGGGGTGTCTGACCGGTGCCGCTCAGAGGTGCCTGCCGGAATGCACATCCATGTGGGGAAACCAGCTGGGCTGCTCCTTCAGCCTGCACCACTCACCCCGCCTATTCGGTTCAGCAGGCAAGGCGGGGAGTGAAAACTACCCAGCTGCCCTATGCCAACATGAAGGGGGAAGGAGCTGCGATGAATCACGGTCCCATCGCCTGTCAGACAGGAAAAAAAAGTAAGTGCTCGCCTGTACAGCAGCTTCCCTGTGTGCCTGGATAGGAGGAGTGGTGAGGGCAGCGGCATATAGAGGAACTGATCTTTCCATATTCCTCCTGTAACTGCTGAATGCCCGCTTCTCCTCCTCTCCCTCTTGCAGGCATTCAGCAGTTGCAGGAGGAATATAGAAAGATCAATTCCTCTATATGCCTCCGTCACTCCTCCTATCCAGCTTCTTTTGCTGTCCCCCCCATGCTCTTCAGCTCCCCCAGTGTTCTCTGCCCCCCCGTGCTCCCTTTCCCACCCAGTGCTTTTCAGTCCCCCCCCCCAGTGCTTTCCAGTTCTGTCCACCCCCCTGTGCTCCCCCCAGTGCTATCCAGTTGCACCCCCTGTGCTTTACAGTTCCCCCCAGTGCTATCCAGTTCCACCCCCCTGTGCTTTACAGTTCCCTCAAGTGCTTTCATGTTCTCTGCAGTGTTTTCCAGTTTTCCCCCCAGTGCTCTGCAGTTCCCCCCAGTGCTCTCCGTCTCCCTCAGTGATATTCAGTGCCTCCGCCCCCTGTGCTCCCCCCCCCCCCCGTGCTATCCAGTTCACCCCCAGTGCTATTCAGCTTCCCCAGTGCTATTCAGTTCCCCCGAGTGATCTCTGTCCACCCCCCAGTGCTCTCTGCCCCCACCGTGCTCTTCAATCGCCCCCCCCCCCGGTGCTCTCCATCCCCCACACTCTCTGATCCCCAGTGCTCTCCAGACCCCCCCTCATGCTCTCCAGCTCCTCCAGTGCTCTCTGTCTCCCCAGTGCTCTTCACCCCCACGCTCTCCGATCCCTAGTGCTCTGCAGCCCCCCCCCCCCAGTGCTCTATGGCCCTCTAGTGCTCTTCTATCTTCTATCATGTCCTCAGTCACTGACCATCTCCTGCATCATGTCTTCAGTCTCTAACCATCTTTTATACTATGTCTTTAGTTTCTGACCATCTCTTGTACTATGTCTTTAGTCTCTGACCATCTCCTGTAGTATGTCTGCAGTCTCTGACCATCTCCCGTATCATGTCTGAATTGTGAAAATGGATGAGGATGACTCGGATGACTCTGGGTGGGGATGAGAGTTACATTTTGGAGAGCCTCTTCACTATGTAACTCTCATCTCCACCCAGAGTCATCCTCATCCATTTTTACAATGAAACTCCATCATCCTCATCCAGAATCATCCATCCCTCTCCACAATGTATCCCCATCCTCACTCAGTATCATTTATCCCTCTCCACAGTGTATCCCATCCCCACCCAGCATCATCCATCCCTCTCCACAGTGTATCCCCACCCAGCATCATCCATTCCTCTCCACAGTGTATCCCCATCCCCACCCAGCATTTCACACGTGTAAAGTAAGGGATTAGGTCAATAGCAGTGGGTTCACCATTACCAGATTGTGGAATTATAGATTTGTGCCACTTGCTTTTTTTTTTTCTTGCCAAAAATGGAGAATTGCATAACTCTGGCTATAGACTTGCAGGGCTCTTGCTGTAGACTTACCACTGCAACTTTGCTCTTGCTAGATACTTGCCACGCACATTTGCTACAAATTGGAAAAGTGTCAACTAGAACTTGTGCTTCAAGTGCTCTGAAAGTGTACAGCTTGTCAGGGAAGATGTGCATCAAGTTCACAAGACTTACAATTCAATACTGCCGCAAACGTGTGGCAAGTTATCCTTGCTATCTGGGGCTCCAACTTTGCAAGTAGTCCCTCTGCATTGCACTCTGATGCTCTGGGATGGCGAGTCAGCAAGCCCAGACCGCGATCTACCAGTCACCTGTCTGCGATCTACTGGTAGATTGCGATCTACAAGTTGCTGACCCCCGGTCTACAACAATCGCTTTGCAAGTCACAGAAGCCCCTGTGGTGGGATAAATATTGCACAGCATAACTGAACCAGAACTTGTAGCAGACCTGCAGAAAGTTTGCAAAGAAAATTGATCTGGAGTCATGCAATGTGGACTTGCTGTAATTGTGCAACAAACTTGTGAAGCGTGGCAAGTCTAGCACTAGCTTAGCAAATCATTTTCAAACTTCCAGCTCAGTTGCTTGCTATCTGGGTTGCCAGTACTTAACCTCCCTGGCAGTATTCCCGAGTGTGGCTCAGGTTTAATTTCCAGTACCAATAACAGTAACCCCGAGCCACACTTGGGATTGCATCGCAGTATCCAGGTACTTATCCTGTCCCTAGGAACCCACAATATACTCCCGCTGTGTCCCCTGGCCGGATCCTCCGCTCGATGCATCACTGTTCTGGGTTCCATTCCCTGGGGGTGGGACCGGTGGCAAATTCAAAAAGTACAAAATGCAACACACACTCAATACATTTTAATCTGTTATGCCGCGTACACACGAGCGGACATTACGGCGGACTTTGCCCGGCGGACTGGATTTCGTCGGACAATTCGATGTGTGTGGGCTCCAGCGGACTTTGTTTTCTCAAAAGTTGGACGGACTTAGATTTGAAACTTGTTTAAAATTTATCCGTTGAAATCGAGTCCGGTCGAAAAGTCCGCCGTCTGTATGCTAGTTCGACGGACAAAAAGCCATGCTAGGGCAGTTATTGGCTACTGGCTATGAACTTCCTTGTTTTAGTCCGGTCGTACGTCATCACGTACGAATTCGACGGACTTTGGTGGATTGTGTGTAGGCAAGTCCGTTCATTCAGAAAGTCCGTCGGAAAGTACATCGAAAAGTCCGCCGGGCAAAGTCCGCCGTAATGTCCGCTCGTGTGTACGCGGCATTAGGATTACATTGTGATATATCAAATCATTTGACACCAGTTTTGTCCCTAGTGCTTTGTCCAGTGCCCTGCCTGCAGTTTTTTCATTCTTTCTGCCTGGAAACTTGAGAACGTCCATGGCATCCAAAAAGCATCACTCTACATCAAAGGCGGTTTTAGACCAGCTAGAAAACAGCGATAGTGAATTAGAAACACTTGCAGAATTGAGCGATAGTGATTCGTGGGGAAATTCGTCATCAGACACTGAAAGTGATGACAGCGACGATTCTGCGACTGAGCTCAGTGATGTGCGAACTTGGTACTCTATTGACTGTGGTACGGATCATGCAGAGCCCCCAAGATTCCCATTTACTGGAGCATCTGGTATGAAAGTAGACGTTGAAGATGACAACCCCTTGGCATACTTACAACTATTTCTGACCGATGAGGTTATTGAAAAAGTAGTTACTGAGACAAACCAGTACCAAGAGCAACTATTAGCTACTACACATCGGAAGTTTCCAAGAAGCAGAAAGTGGGAACCAGTGACCAAAGATGACATTTGGAAATTTCTGGGCCTAATAATACTTCAGGGAGTGGTGGGGAACCCCCTGCAGAAGTGGTATTGTACAACTAATAAATTACTTACCACTCCATTCTTTGGTACGGTCATGTCAGAGTACAGATTGTCCCTGATCATGAACCATTTACACTTTGAAAACAACAAAGAATTTGATGGAACTACTCATCCTACACCAAAACTCAAGAAAATTTGGGAAGTATCTCAAAAGATTCTAAAGAATTTCCAACGGAGCTATGTGCCAGAAAGTGATATCAGCATAGATGAAAGTTTAATGGCCTACAAGGGAAGGCTCAGCTGGGTACAATACATTGCATCAAAGAGAGCACGATTTGGCACAAAATCCTTCATACTATACGAATCGTCAACTGGCTACTTTTGGAATTTAGTCCTATACACTGGGAAAGGAACAACATTCAATCCAAAATACAGTAACTATGGAATGGCATCATCTTCCGTCCTTTCACTCATTGAGCCATTGCTAAATCAGGGCTATTGCGTAACAATCGACAACTTTTACAGGTCTCCTGAACTTTAGGAGTTTCTTCTGCAAAACAAAACAGATGCCTATGGAACCATTTGGGCTAACCAGTGCGACATACTGCCAATGTTTGGCAATAAGAAGCTGAAGACTGGAGAAATGGTTGCCTGGCAGAAAGGAAAAATGATGGCACTCCAATGGCGTGACAAAAAAGATGTGTTGTGCCTAATGAGTACAGTTCATAATATCTCCACTGTTATGGTACACACGAAAGGTGGGAAAGAAATCATGAAGCCACAAGTAGTGATAGACTACAATAAAACCATGGGAGGTGTTGACAGAGCCAACCAAACAATGACATTCTACCCAGCAATGAGGAAACGGCAAAAGAAGTACTACAAGAAGATCTTCAGGCATCTTCTTGAGCAATGTTTGTGGAATGCCTACATTCTGCTCAAAAAAAGAGTGACAAGCCTGTGATTCATTCTGATATCATTTGGAAAGTTGCCGAACGGATCTTTGTGAAGCACCAAACACCATCAATGGCTGTGAATAGAACTGTACGTTGTGCTATTGGCATTGTCAACCCGGAACACCTGACTGGTCGTCACATCATGGACTACATCCCACAACCGAGGAAAAAGTCAGCACCTACAAGGATGTGTGTGGTTTGTTGCTTGAAGCGAAATGACAGTGGAAAGAAAATCCGAAAGGAAACTAGGTTCCAATGTCCTTATTGTGATGTCGGACTTTGTGCAGTCCCACATTTCAAAATTTATCATACCTGGGATGTTTACTAAACCAATTTGCAGTGTCTAGTATTACAGTCACTAGTAATATTGCACCCTTGTTTGGACAAATTTCAGTGTTTTTGATTTGATTACATTATTGAATACAATTTGTTAGAATTATTTATAGTGCTTCATTATATTTTAATTTATGATTTCGTGTTTCAAACTTTATCATACCCGGGATGTCTACCAGACTCTTGTTTGGACAGATTTAAGTGAGTTAATCCTAATAATTACAGGCCTACAATATAAAACAACAAATTTCCATGCAAAACAATGTACCGCTTTGACATTCAAAAATCAGACATAATCATACCGCCAGGGAGGTTAAAGGAGGAAGCTCTTTTTGCCCTACTTCTCCTATGGGCCAAAGGAGTGCACCTAGTTCTGCACTCCTGTGACCCATATTCAGCCGACAACGGGCTAAAGTCCACTGTCGGCTGATGTCACCAAGCCGGTCTAGGCTCTGGAGAGATTCCAACTTTATTGCAGCTGGATCAGCCTTTCGGAGAGCAGCTGGGAGACTTAAGCCTCATAGACACTGTACAATTGTTGGCCTATGTCCCAAGGGCGTGTGCCAGGATCTTGTCTTGCATACTAACGGTACACAATTGTCATGCCACAAACACGAACGTAGTGACGTACTACGAGGAATTTCTGCTCTTGAGCGACACCCTTTGGGCCCCTTCTGCTAATTTTGTGTTTGGTGTGCATTGATTCCGAGTATGCGTGTTTGTACTTTTTACTTTGGTGTGACGGATTTGTGTGCTGACCATATGAAAATCTGACGTCAAACCGTTGTCCGCCGACAATTTACTAGCTTGTCATCCAACATTTGTTGACAGAAAGTTGGACAACAGTTGTCAAAAGGAAGCATGAAGCATGAGACCGATGCTACATCCACCTAGGTGAGTATGTTTGTTTGTTTTTCCAGTTCCTGAACTTTTCTTTTAAGTATGCAATTTTATGTGTTTTTCGTGGTGAGGGGGTGTTACCCGTGTTATTATTGTTGTTTTAGGATATTTATTCTCTCCATTTGACCTGGAGTAGGTATATCAGCCTGCGGGGCATGTGCTATATGACACACTTGGAATCGTCCAATAGCAGTGCACATGGAGCTCTGCAGGAGACAGAAGATTCAACATGCCTGTGAGTATTCCTCCTCTCAAGGTTAAAAAAAGATGTTTAATTTATTTTAATTACATTTTGCATATAGTCCTTGTAAAGTATACTCCAATACTTTACTAATTGCCGTGTTACTCATAGTACAGTGGAACACCAGATGTTATAAAAACGGTTACGCAGCCATATTTATTGTTACCGGTTTCCTTTGTTTGTTCTGTATTTCTGTATTTCCAAACCCTGCTAACCATTATTCTGTCTGCAGCTTGTCAGGGAAGATGTGCATCAAGTTCACAAGACTTACAATTCAATACTGCCGCAAACGTGTGGCAAGTTATCCTTGCTATCTGGGGCTCCAACTTTGCAAGTAGTCCCTCTGCATTGCACTCTGATGCTCTGGGATGGCGAGTCAGCAAGCCCAGACCGCGATCTACCAGTCACCTGTCTGCGATCTACTGGTAGATTGCGATCTACAAGTTGCTGACCCCCGGTCTACAACAATCGCTTTGCAAGTCACAGAAGCCCCTGTGGTGGGATAAATATTGCACAGCATAACTGAACCAGAACTTGTAGCAGACCTGCAGAAAGTTTGCAAAGAAAATTGATCTGGAGTCATGCAATGTGGACTTGCTGTAATTGTGCAACAAACTTGTGAAGCGTGGCAAGTCTAGCACTAGCTTAGCAAATCATTTTCAAACTTCCAGCTCAGTTGCTTGCTATCTGGGTTGCCAGTACTTAACCTCCCTGGCAGTATTCCCGAGTGTGGCTCAGGTTTAATTTCCAGTACCAATAACAGTAACCCCGAGCCACACTTGGGATTGCATCGCAGTATCCAGGTACTTATCCTGTCCCTAGGAACCCACAATATACTCCCGCTGTGTCCCCTGGCCGGATCCTCCGCTCGATGCATCACTGTTCTGGGTTCCATTCCCTGGGGGTGGGACCGGTGGCAAATTCAAAAAGTACAAAATGCAACACACACTCAATACATTTTAATCTGTTATGCCGCGTACACACGAGCGGACATTACGGCGGACTTTGCCCGGCGGACTGGATTTCGTCGGACAATTCGATGTGTGTGGGCTCCAGCGGACTTTGTTTTCTCAAAAGTTGGACGGACTTAGATTTGAAACTTGTTTAAAATTTATCCGTTGAAATCGAGTCCGGTCGAAAAGTCCGCCGTCTGTATGCTAGTTCGACGGACAAAAAGCCATGCTAGGGCAGTTATTGGCTACTGGCTATGAACTTCCTTGTTTTAGTCCGGTCGTACGTCATCACGTACGAATTCGACGGACTTTGGTGGATTGTGTGTAGGCAAGTCCGTTCATTCAGAAAGTCCGTCGGAAAGTACATCGAAAAGTCCGCCGGGCAAAGTCCGCCGTAATGTCCGCTCGTGTGTACGCGGCATTAGGATTACATTGTGATATATCAAATCATTTGACACCAGTTTTGTCCCTAGTGCTTTGTCCAGTGCCCTGCCTGCAGTTTTTTCATTCTTTCTGCCTGGAAACTTGAGAACGTCCATGGCATCCAAAAAGCATCACTCTACATCAAAGGCGGTTTTAGACCAGCTAGAAAACAGCGATAGTGAATTAGAAACACTTGCAGAATTGAGCGATAGTGATTCGTGGGGAAATTCGTCATCAGACACTGAAAGTGATGACAGCGACGATTCTGCGACTGAGCTCAGTGATGTGCGAACTTGGTACTCTATTGACTGTGGTACGGATCATGCAGAGCCCCCAAGATTCCCATTTACTGGAGCATCTGGTATGAAAGTAGACGTTGAAGATGACAACCCCTTGGCATACTTACAACTATTTCTGACCGATGAGGTTATTGAAAAAGTAGTTACTGAGACAAACCAGTACCAAGAGCAACTATTAGCTACTACACATCGGAAGTTTCCAAGAAGCAGAAAGTGGGAACCAGTGACCAAAGATGACATTTGGAAATTTCTGGGCCTAATAATACTTCAGGGAGTGGTGGGGAACCCCCTGCAGAAGTGGTATTGTACAACTAATAAATTACTTACCACTCCATTCTTTGGTACGGTCATGTCAGAGTACAGATTGTCCCTGATCATGAACCATTTACACTTTGAAAACAACAAAGAATTTGATGGAACTACTCATCCTACACCAAAACTCAAGAAAATTTGGGAAGTATCTCAAAAGATTCTAAAGAATTTCCAACGGAGCTATGTGCCAGAAAGTGATATCAGCATAGATGAAAGTTTAATGGCCTACAAGGGAAGGCTCAGCTGGGTACAATACATTGCATCAAAGAGAGCACGATTTGGCACAAAATCCTTCATACTATACGAATCGTCAACTGGCTACTTTTGGAATTTAGTCCTATACACTGGGAAAGGAACAACATTCAATCCAAAATACAGTAACTATGGAATGGCATCATCTTCCGTCCTTTCACTCATTGAGCCATTGCTAAATCAGGGCTATTGCGTAACAATCGACAACTTTTACAGGTCTCCTGAACTTTAGGAGTTTCTTCTGCAAAACAAAACAGATGCCTATGGAACCATTTGGGCTAACCAGTGCGACATACTGCCAATGTTTGGCAATAAGAAGCTGAAGACTGGAGAAATGGTTGCCTGGCAGAAAGGAAAAATGATGGCACTCCAATGGCGTGACAAAAAAGATGTGTTGTGCCTAATGAGTACAGTTCATAATATCTCCACTGTTATGGTACACACGAAAGGTGGGAAAGAAATCATGAAGCCACAAGTAGTGATAGACTACAATAAAACCATGGGAGGTGTTGACAGAGCCAACCAAACAATGACATTCTACCCAGCAATGAGGAAACGGCAAAAGAAGTACTACAAGAAGATCTTCAGGCATCTTCTTGAGCAATGTTTGTGGAATGCCTACATTCTGCTCAAAAAAAGAGTGACAAGCCTGTGATTCATTCTGATATCATTTGGAAAGTTGCCGAACGGATCTTTGTGAAGCACCAAACACCATCAATGGCTGTGAATAGAACTGTACATTGTGCTATTGGCATTGTCAACCCGGAACACCTGACTGGTCGTCACATCATGGACTACATCCCACAACCGAGGAAAAAGTCAGCACCTACAAGGATGTGCGTGGTTTGTTGCTTGAAGCGAAATGACAGTGGAAAGAAAATCCGAAAGGAAACTAGGTTCCAATGTCCTTATTGTGATGTCGGACTTTGTGCAGTCCCACATTTCAAAATTTATCATACCTGGGATGTTTACTAAACCAATTTGCAGTGTCTAGTATTACAGTCACTAGTAATATTGCACCCTTGTTTGGACAAATTTCAGTGTTTTTGATTTGATTACATTATTGAATACAATTTGTTAGAATTATTTATAGTGCTTCATTATATTTTAATTTATGATTTCGTGTTTCAAACTTTATCATACCCGGGATGTCTACCAGACTCTTGTTTGGACAGATTTAAGTGAGTTAATCCTAATAATTACAGGCCTACAATATAAAACAACAAATTTCCATGCAAAACAATGTACCGCTTTGACATTCAAAAATCAGACATAATCATACCGCCAGGGAGGTTAAAGGAGGAAGCTCTTTTTGCCCTACTTCTCCTATGGGCCAAAGGAGTGCACCTAGTTCTGCACTCCTGTGACCCATATTCAGCCGACAACGGGCTAAAGTCCACTGTCGGCTGATGTCACCAAGCCGGTCTAGGCTCTGGAGAGATTCCAACTTTATTGCAGCTGGATCAGCCTTTCGGAGAGCAGCTGGGAGACTTAAGCCTCATAGACACTGTACAATTGTTGGCCTATGTCCCAAGGGCGTGTGCCAGGATCTTGTCTTGCATACTAACGGTACACAATTGTCATGCCACAAACACGAACGTAGTGACGTACTACGAGGAATTTCTGCTCTTGAGCGACACCCTTTGGGCCCCTTCTGCTAATTTTGTGTTTGGTGTGCATTGATTCCGAGTATGCGTGTTTGTACTTTTTACTTTGGTGTGACGGATTTGTGTGCTGACCATATGAAAATCTGACGTCAAACCGTTGTCCGCCGACAATTTACTAGCTTGTCATCCAACATTTGTTGACAGAAAGTTGGACAACAGTTGTCAAAAGGAGCGTACTAACGGTAAGATTTTAGGACAACAGTCTGTCAACAGACAATCCCCTGCCAACAATTGTACTGTGAGTACGAGGCCTAAGCATGCCGCTCCCACCACCGCCACAGTGAGGCCTGAAGGAGCTCAGTGAAGACCAAGAACTTACCGATCAGCAGTCTTTGATGGCTCAGTTCTTGGTCTTAGAGGCAGCAGGGGACAGATGAAGCATGAGACCGATGCTACATCCACCTAGGTGAGATTATTCTGTCTGCAGGTGTCCAGTGGGCCAGAACACACCAAAAGATTGGTAAGCTCACTTATATCCAGGTGCATTTGCTCCCCAGTCCAATAGTAAAAAAATACAGTGATCTGATGGCCCTGAGTGGGGATACTTAACTATTTAGATATTAATCAAACCAGGGTCCACAGTCATTCACACATGCTGGATATTATAAGGCCCCATTCACACTTGCAAGGATTTCCAAGGATAAGCTGCGGGCGACAGTCTTATTGAAGTCAATGGGCTGCTGATGGCTTCCAAAGCTAATTCTGGCTGCCTGCAAATAATCTGCCCTTGACTGCAGTCAAAGGAGCAAAAGTTGAACAATGTCTCTTCTGCATAAAAATACACCTACCTGCCTGCTCACAATCCCCTGTAGAATGTATCCTGAGCTCTGCATTTGCAGTTCAGTTGACATTTCGGCACACTTGCTATGTGTCAGGATGACTGCACTCCTATGCATGAGCAGGAGTAACTTCATCCAGCGCCCAATGGCCGAAGACTGACAGCCGGAGGAAGCCTGGGACAAGATTCTGGCGGAGGATCTTGCGGATGTGGTGCTGGGTGGAACAGAGATAAGTAACTGTGCCTTTAGTTCCACTTTAGGTACCCAATCTTCCATAAGGGAATCGAGGACTTGGGAGCAGGTACCTCATACTTTTTTAAACAGTCTAATCTAGTTGAGACAGGACCTTAAAGTGGTTCTAAAGAAAAAAATTAAATAAATAAAAAAAGTACTTGCTCAATGCAATGGTTTTGCACAGAGCAGCCCCGATCTTCCACTTCTCGAGTCCCCCCGATGGTGCTCCTGGATCTTCTCCCCTGCCAAGTGCTCCCATTGAGTGCCATAGAGTGCCAGCTATAGGGGCACTCATGCAGACTTTCTCCCGAGCTATGCCCTGTATGCCCATTGATACACAGAGGGCAGCTTGACCCCACCCCCTGCTATCTCCTCACTGGCTGTGATTGACTCTCTACCCAATGAGGAGAATGCGAGCTGAGAGTGCTGCTGCTCTCGTGCACAGAGCTGGATCAAGATCGGGCTTAGGTAAGTATAAGGGGAACTGCATGCAGAAGGTGTTTTACCTTTAGAACCACTTTTACCTTTAGAACTTAGAAACATTTTTACCTTTAAAACCAGTTTAACGGTGGATTCTCTGACCTGGGGGGTGAAATATTTACCAGATGGAAACCTTAGTGTAAGTTAGTTTCATTCTCAGGCTGATGCACCTTTCTCTGGCCTGGCTGATCTATATAGAGCTGATGAAGTTTATGGATATTGCAACAGTGTAGGTACTTCTGGTATGGGTGATGAACACAACCAACTGGACTTTTCATGGTAGGTGCAAATTCTTCTTTTTTAAAAACATTGCACTAAATTGTGCCATGGTGCCTTATTGATTGGTTGGCTTGGTGAAAGGCTGATTTTCCTAAAGGACATGATTTATTGTGGCACTCCTTTTCAGATATTCAAGTATCATCTTCAATTTTGGCTCTTGTCATTGGGTCACGAGAAATCTCAGGGAAGCCTTTCACACTGAAGGTGCTTTTCAGGCGTTTTTGAGCTAAAAATAGCACCTGTAAAGCACCTGAAAAACCCCTTTCAAGCTACCCCAGTGTGAGAGCCCGAGTGCTTTCACACTGGGGCGGTGTGCTTGCAGGACAGGAGAAAAAAGTCCTGGAAGCGCCATCTTTGGGGCGGTGCGGGAGCGGTGTATACACCTCTTCTAAACCGCCCATGCCGTTGAAATCAATGGGCAGCGTTGCCAAAGCGCCTGCAAATCACTTCGGCAGTGGTACTTTGTGGGCACTTTTAACCCTTTATTTGGTCGCTAGCAGGGGTTAAAAGCACGCCGCCATAACAGCTGTAAAGTGCTGCTAAGTCTAGTGGCGCTTTACCACTAAGGCCCCTCTGCCCCAGTGTAAAAGTAGCCTAATAACCTATTGGTTTTCAATATGAGACTAGCATGCAAACATATTGTGTGTGAGGCTTAAAGGGTTACTAAACCCACAACAGTAAAATGAGTCTGTATATGCAGTAAAGCATGCTTGTTATACTCACTGTGGAAGCAAAGGGGTTAATCATCTACATTGTGTAAAAAGGCTGTTTAAATCCTGTCTTCTCTGATCCTTCTCTTCTTCCACAGTCCCAAATCCAGACAGAGGGTTAGGAGTCATGAAACCTCATAGGATAGTCAGAGGAGAATGAAAACTTCTCTTACGAGCTTAAAGTGGTGTTCCGGCCGAAATTATACTTTTTAAATAAAAATACCCCTATAATACACAAGCTTAATGTATTCTAGTAAAGTTAGTCTGTAAACTAAGGTCTGTTTTGTTAGTTTATAGCAGTAGTTTGTTATTTTATAAACTTATAGCAGGCCGTGGCCATCTAAAGTGTGGGCATCTGAAGCCAGACTGTATTTCTTCCTGGATCTCATCCTTGCAGATCTTGCACATGCTCAGTGCAGCACAAGCAGTGTAATAGGTTTCAGGTCAGGTTTCCATAGCAACGGCAGTGTCAGAGGAAGTTGCCGCCCCTTCCCAGAAGGCATTGCAAACAGGAAATGATGCAATGGGCCACGGCCAGGGAGGAGGGAGTGAAAAATGAATACAGCAGATATACAGCAGATATACAGTAGGTGCTGAGAAAAAAAATTAAAAAATATCCAATTCGTTTACAGTGCACAGTTTAGTGAGGGATGCTGAAGAGTTGTAAAAGTGGGTGGAACTCCACTTTAAGACCTAATGCACACTGGACGTTTTTACAGCTGCGGTTTTTGGCTTCAGGTGTTTTTTTTCTACAGCCACTAAACTCCCCAGCATGTTATCCTATGTGTCCATGTACACACACATAGGCTGTTATCAGTGTTTTTTGGCTGGGGAGTATTCTAGCTGGAAAAAACCCCTAGAACTAGTGGGTTTTAGGAGGAATTTCTCAGTTGTAAAAATGCTCTAACACTGATAAAAGCTGAAAAAGGCAGTTACTCTGTATTTATTTATTTATTTTTTCAGTTTTATTTATTTTTTCTCAATAACATTTTTTATTATAAGATCAAAAAAAAAAAATTTGTACAATCATAATAACATATTCTTGAAATGACTAGGTACAAGCTATAGGTGTATTATGTTGTAACGTTAGAACTCTCTTTAGTAGTAATCAAATCATTGCTGGATTCTTGTCTTCTCCAGTATCAATATGAATTCAGTATGCAGTATCAATTTTTAAAGTAGAAAAATAGTATGATATGATCGTCCGATCATTACATCAGTATATGTATTTGGCGTACGTTATTCTGTGTTTATCAGCCTTAAGCTTTTGTGGGAGAATAGTTTTGCTAAAAAACGCTACTGACATTTTTATAACTTCCTGTGTTCATGAGGCCTTAACCACACACTAATTGAAGTCATAAGACTGTTATTTACCGCTGATGACAAAAGGTATTTAGCAGTTTATATTTACTAAAATAATTGCATTTCCATGTTCTGTGTACTGTGTAGGGTTGCCACCTCATCCCTTTAAACCTGAACACATATTAATTACACAGGTTCTGAGGCTAATTTAATGCAGATAAGGCACTAAGGCCGGGTTCACACTGCTGTGCAGATCACATGCGATGTCTGTGCGATGCAAATTCAGCTATACAGATTCACATCGCATTCGCACCAAAATTGTGCAGGATCCTTTTTTGGGTCCGCACTGGAATCGGATTGCATGGGTGTCCACACCTACATGATTTAATTCCTGCACCATTTGACAGTTCGCACTGCGATATGCGCCCGCCCGCCGGGAGCTCCGTGAGCGTGATCGCGGGTCCTGCGGACTCGATGTCCACGTGGATACCCGCGATCATCTCACAGAGAGGAAGAACGGGGAAATGCTAATGTAAGCAAGCATTTCCCCGTTCTGCCTGATGACACTGTCACTGATTGCAGCTCCCTGTAATCGGGAGCAGATGATCAGTGTTGTGTCACACACAGCCCCTCCCCCCCACAGTTAGAATCACTCCCTAGGACACACTTAACCCCTACAGCGCCACCTAGTGGTTAACCCCTTCACTGCCAGTCACCAATGCAGGGGGGCAGCACAGAAAAAGTCCCCGCCGTCTTGCGCTACACTATTAGTGTAGCGCCAGTCTTATGGGGCATACTGGGCTGAGAGTTAAACTAGTCTAGCGCTGCCATAAAGCGGCCGCACTGCTTCCGGTATGCGGGTGGCCGGCATTCTGCAACTGTGCCCCCCCCGGCTTCTAATTTTGATTGTCCTATCATCCTGGATCACAAACCTTCCTCACTATGTTATGTTTTTTGCTGCACCATTGGCATGGTTATATCTTCTTAGTCTCTCCATAAAATTATCAGAAATGTGTGCTTAAAGTAGAACTATAAGCAACACTTTTTTTGTTTTCATTTTGGATAGAGTAAGGAAGGGTTATAGGCCCTGTCAGTTTGTTTTTACCATCCCTGTCCCATTGCAGAGATTCCCCTTCACTTCCTGCCCCATAGCCAGGAAGTGAGAGGAAATCTATGCAAATTAAGGGAATCCACCCAGCCCCCCCCCCCCCGGCCCTCAGAACTAGTGTCCCCACTCGAAAATTTCAGGGCAGGTCTTAAACAGCAAGGGGTGGGTCATATTTAAATTAGGGGGTACACGAGTTTAGACAGGCCTAGGGCAGCACAATACCTAAATACACTACTGCCAGTCACATTTACACAGTAATCAATGCATTTTTAATTGCACTGCTCGCTGAATAAATGTGAATGGTCCCAAAATCTTGCCAAAAGTGTCCGATGTGTCCGCCATAATGTCGCAGTCACAATAAAAAAAAAAAAAAAAAAAAAAAAAAAAAAATCACTGATCGCAGCCATTACTAGTAAAAAAAAAAATAATATTAATAAAAATGCCATAAAACTACCCCCTATTTGGTAGACGCTATAACTTTTGCGCAAACCAATCAATATACGCTTACTGTGATTTTTTTTACCAAAAATATGTAGAAGAATACGTATTGGCCTAAACTGAGGAAAAAAAAATGTTTTTTTATATATTTTTGGGGGGTATTTATTATAGCAAAAAGTAAAAAATAATGTGTTTTTTTCAAAATTGTCGCTAATTTTTTTGTTTATAGCACAAAAAATAAAAACCGCAGAGGTGATCAAATACCACCAAAAGAAAGCTCTATTTGTGGGGAAAAAAGGACGTCAATTTTGTTTGGGAGCCACATCGCACGACCGCGCAATTGTCAAATAAAGCGATGCAGTGCCGAATCGCAAAAAGTGCTCTGGTCTTTGGCCAAACAAATGGTCCGGGGCTTAAGTGGTTAACTTTGTATTGACACCTGCAGCGGTTGGCATAGGACAGTGTGAACCTCCTGCAAGTTCTATGCGATGCAGTGGGATCGTGCTAGTGTGAACCGGCACTTACGGAGTTTAAATACCACCTTAATAAGCCACAGAACTTGTATAAATATGTGTTTGGTTTTAAAGGGATGGGGTGGCGAACCTAGTACTGTGGGAGAGCAGATATAGTAAATTCAGGGTCCTGGGTTCCAGCCGCAGCTACTACAAGGAGCCCCACTGACTGACGTCCATACCCTGCTACATAGTAACCACAGGGAGTCGCTCACTCACAAGTGCCATTCAGAGACTACTTTTGCATTTTCTCAATGAATGCAAAGCATTCTCTGATGGGTCCAAGGCAGCTGAACCAACATAACTATGCAAAAAAATGCCTATACCTAGAATTAAGCTTAGAAAAAACTAATGGTTTATTAATCTTCAGAAGACTTTCAGCACTGGGTGGTCAGCTGATAAAGTGTAAGGCCCCTCTCATACGATCGGACCGTTCAGGTCCGCCTGTCAGTTTTGACGGCGGACCTGAACGGGCGCTCCATGTTAGCCTATGTAGCGACGGATGTCAGCGGAGACTTGTCCGCTGACATCCGACCCAGTCCGATCTGCTGAAAGCAGACGGATGGCCCTACGTCCAGATCCGTCACTGGTGGATCGGATCGGGTGAGATCTGATGAAAACGGACACGCTGTCCGTTTTCATCCGATCCCTCCATAGGCAGCAGCGGCACCTGACAAGCCCCTCCCCGCTCAGTGAGCAGAGAGGGACCTGTCATCCGCCGGCTCAGCGGAGATCAACGGAGAGATGGAAACGGAGTCCGCCTCGTGTGAATGAGGACTTATGGAGAAAGTGACAGTCCAATGTAAAGCACATAGTGGCCACAAGGACAGGGAAGCACCATGCACTGCTAAAGGGCTGCAGGGAAACCTTGGTATATGTAATACTGGTGTTCCGTCAGATTAGGCGACTCGTCAGATTTCGTAACAGAAGTGACGTTTAGTCACAGACATCTTGGTACACCCGCACTTGGCCACACTAAGCCTACAGTCTGAAGTCGCAAAGCGGACAGCTTTTTACACCCACTGAAATCTTGCACACTTATTTTTATCACTAAATTGAGCTTATATCATGAAATACAGTATTTGGAAGTCCGTTACACTGTTTTGATGTTGAATTATAAAAGCAGCAACAAGCCTGCTGATCTCACAGGTTTGGTAATCTGACAGAACACTGCTGCTTTTAAGATTCAACATCAAAACAGTTTGACGTATTTCAAAATCCTGTATTTCATGATATAAGCTCAGTTTACTGGTAAAAATATGTGTGAAATGCAAGACTTCAGTGAGTGTAAAAAGATGTCCACTTCGCGACTTCAGACTGTAGGCTTAGTGTGGCCGAGTGCGGGTGTACCAAGATGGCCATGACAGAACGTCACTTCGGTTGCACTTTCTGATGGCTTTCTGATACAACACTGACAGCTGTGATATTGCAGGATTACACTGAGATCTCGCAGTGTTTGGGATATGGCGAGACAAGGGAGACAGAGGGATGGGTGGAGGAGGATGGTGAGGGGGCTGGGCTAGTCTTGTGTGAGGTGAGGTCACTGACTCTAGAAGTCATAGACAAAGGCTGGGGAGAGGAAGCTGCGGCTTCCTATACATTGATAGAAATGCCTGTACAGTTCCCTAATTTTATCCTGCATTGTGAGCCAGTGCACTCATTATTTACTAATAACTGTTCCTAAAATAGAACAGAAAGTTTCTGCATTTGCATTTAGTATTCGGAGTTTTATATTTCCTCAGGATGATTACGTAGAGCTCATTCACATCGGGTGTGATCGGAAACACAGCAAAACTGCACACATACTGTATATCTAGGGTTGCCACCTGTCCGGGATTCACCCGGACAGTCCGAGGTTTTAGATCCTATATCCGCATTTCAGTCCACCTGAAACCCGGATACATCAGTGGCAGCCCTGCAGCACCAGTCCACTCCTATCCCCCTCTCCCCTCCCAGTGTTTTTAATTATACTGGTGGGGTGGTGCTTTAAATGGGGTACAGACTGGCCTGGGGGGATTATACTGGGGGACAGATGGTCCTGGGGGAGATGTACTGGGGGACATACTGACCAAGGAGGAATTATACTGGAAGACAGACTGACCTGGGGGGGGGATGTACTGGGGTACAGACTGACCTGGGGGGGGGGGGGGACTGCACTTGGGGACAGACTGACCTTGTTTGATTTAACTACGTTCTTTAACCACTTGCTTACTGGGCACCTAAACCCTCCTCCTGCCCGGACCAATTTTCAGCTTTTAGCGCTGTCACTCTTTGAACAACAATTGCGCGGTCATACAACACTGTACCCAAATGAAATTTTTATATTTTTTCCCCACAAATAGAGCTTTCTTTTGGTGGTATTTAATCACCTCTGGGCTTTTTATTTTTGTTAAAATTTTTTTAAAAAGACAGATTTAAAGAAAAAAAAAAAAAATACAAAACCGTTTGATATTTTGTTAATAAATTTTGCAAACAGGTAATTTTTCTCCTTCATTGATGTACGCTGATGAGGCTACACTGATGGGCACTGATAAGCTGCACTGATGGGCACTAATAGGCAGCACTGATTGCCGGGATCGGCCCCTTACTCAGATCTGTGATCACCCGAGTCTCATTGACTCGGTTCATCAGAGCGTGCACCACGTGCCCCCTTCAGGGGGGCGTGATCAGCTTTGAAAGGGGAGGACCTCAATAGATGGCCTCCCGGCAAAGCAGATCCGCACTGTAGCCGTCATTCTGCTATAGCACTGATGGGCACTGATGGGGTGACACTGGTGGGCACTGATAGGTGGCATTAGTGGGCACTGATGGGTGGCATTGGTGGGCAGCACTAAAGGGCATTGATAGGTGACACTGAAGTGCACTAATAGGTGGCACTAATAGCTGGCGCTGATGGGTGGCAGTGGCAGTGATGGGCACTGGTAGGTGACACTGCTAGGTGGCACTGATTGGCACCATTGGTGGGCATTGATAGGTGGCACTGATTGCTGGCACTTACTACTGTGGGCACTGATTGGGGGCACTGTGGGCACTGATTTGTGGCACTGGCAGGCTGTACTTGTGGGCACATATGAAGCAGCTTTGCCTCTTCCTCTTTGGGAACAATGTCTCTTCAAACAGAGCCGGCGCTTGGCTTTTTTTTCTTCTCATGCTGTCAGCGTGAGAAGAAAAAAAAAAACGATTACCGATCCTCTGTTTACATCACGTGATCAGCTGTCATTGGTTGACAGCTGATCACGTGGTAAGGGGCCGGGATCGGCCCCTTACTCAGATCTGTGATCACCCGAGTCTCATTGACTCGGTTCATCAGAGCGTGCACCACGTGCCCCCTTCAGGGGGGCGTGATCAGCTTTGAAAGGGGAGGACCTCAATAGATGGCCTCCCGGCAAAGCAGATCCGCACTGTAGCCGTCATTCTGCTATAGCGCGTACATGAACAGGTTAAACTTCTCCCATTATTAACACAATTTGGCCACACCCACTGTTCCTCACGGGACACTACATGGGCTTCAATACTACTCTTCTTGGGGCACCCAAAGGTGCTCTAGGTCTTTTACAATCCTATAGTGTTAAATGCACAAAAGAAAAAAAAATTGCTGCTAAAGTGTCAGGTTTGGCTTGATGAAAAGGTGGCAACCCTATGTATATCCACCTGACCTCAGGCCTTTTCCAGACACTTCTCTTTTACATGTAAAAATCCGAAAATTGCTTAGAACTCCCCAACATTATTTTTTTTTCTTTTAAAGCAGATGCCATAGAGAATAAAATGTTTTTTGCAAACTTTTATATCAAACGGAATTTGCACAGCAGTTTTTCAAACACATTTTGGGGAAAAATCCACTTTTTTGAATTTTAATGCAAAAAACACAATGCATAACTCAATTTTTGGGGGAAATGTAAAAAGATGATGTTACGCAGATTAAATAGATACCAAACATATCACGCTTATGCAACCGCGTGAATTTTACTATCTATAGGTGACACTTTAAAAGCTTTTACAAGTTACCACTTTAGATGGACACAGAAGGACTGGTTCTAGAATTATTGGCAAAGATCCTGTGGGATGATCATTGTTTGCATGTGAGCAGGATGGATCTGTGCGTTTGCCTTTGTGCATGGGGACGGGGGCACTTTAAACGTTTGTTTTTGTTTTAATTAATTATTTATCTTTACACTGTCACTTTATTTTATTATTTTTTTAAATAACTTTTATTGCTGTCACATTCATGTGACAGTAATAAGCAGTGACAGGTACTCTTTATGGACAGATCTGGCAGATCTGAACACTGCCATTTTTATAAAACCTTTACCTCAAAAAGGAAAAAAAAACCCTGCTGTAACTGCTTAAAAAGTGTTAGCTGGAGTTTGGCTTCAATTTGTTTAGTGTATCTAAGTCTGCTAGTATATTTAAAGTGGTTGTACACCCTGTACAACCACTTTTACCTACAGGTAAGCCTATATTAAGGCGTACCTGTAGGTGCTGGAAATATCTCCTAAATCTCCACGGTTTAGGAGATATTTACAATAAAGCCATGTGCGATGTCTACGGTGCATGCGCACTTTAGAAAGGGCAGATCGTGCCGTTTCTAAAGGGTGTTATGCTGTGACTGGTGGCTCCCGCGCGCATGCGTGGGAGTGACGTCATGCGACTCCGGCCAGTCACAGAGCTGGAGTTCACGGCCCCGAAAGGAAGAGGGTGAAGATGGACGCTCGCTGACATCGCAGGCTTCAGTTTCAGGTAAGTGACACATAATGGGCTACTATGCTGTGCATGTTTTGCTCAAGCTGGGGTTGGGCTTTAAATTTGGAAGGCAGATGACATGAATCCAGGATTTAAATAAAGGTTGGCATCAGCAAGACATATTAGGTTACTTTTGCCAGGCAGGAGACATGAATCAGTTATCAGTTAAAAGCTGATATTGGCAGATTGCTCAGCTGGTAAAATTCAGCAGGCTGTAGATATAAACCAGATGACAGGTAAAGATGGGTATCAGGTGAGCAGACAAGCACAACTGTGGCAAGGGAATGTGGAAAGCATCTGATAGCACCAGAATATTGATTGAGTGTTCAAGAGGGTGTGTTTTTTTTTATCAAGCTTTAAGACCAAAAAACGTATTGTATTTTTTTTTTTCTACAAACCAGGTTGCCACAAGAGCTACATTTCAGTTGGGATATGAACCTTTTTACTGTAACTTTTTCCTGTAACTGTTCAGATATGCATTTGTGTGCATTTTGAGGATTTGATTGCAAAGGGGTTTGCGCCTATGACTATTCTACCCTGACGGCTTACAATCGTGTTTGATCTTTAAGGCTGCTATCACACTGGGGCGGGCGTTGACAGTAAAAACGCTAGTTTTAGCGGCGTATTTGGCCACTAGCAGGGCGCTTTTAACCCCCGCTAGCGGCTGAATAAAGGGTTAAATGCGCTTGTGCAGCGCCGCTGCCATAGCGCTTTACAGGCTCTTCGGCAGCGGTGCCTATTCATTTCAATGGGGAGGAGCGGTGTATACACCACTCCTCCACCACACCAAAGATGCTGCTTGCAGGACTTTTTTTAACGTCCTGCCAGCGCATCGCCCCAGTGTGAAAGGGGTCGCTATTTTTAGCCCAAAAGTGCCTGAAAAACGCCTCAGTGTGAAAGGGGTCTAAAGCGAAGTAGGATCGGGCTTGGTTGGTACTTGCTTGGGAGGCTGCCTGGGAATACCAGGGCTTCTTTATAGGATTATACTCTTGGTGTGGCTGCTATATGATATAGTTTGCATTTTTTTTTCTTTCTAGTTTGTATTTTTGACGTTATTTGTTTTAGCGCAGTAAAACCTTCTTATGACAGAAAGTATTCACATGTCTTAAGCTGGCCATAGATGGGGTGAAACATGGCTGGTTCAGCAGGGATAGACCAAGATTCGGTCCATCTATGGGCAGGCTTGTGGTACCCAAGTTGATCCATTGATTGGATTTATTACATGAGATTACTGTTGGTGACTATAGCCGCTAGCAGTAACCATTGTGTTCTGTCGGCCAAGAAGCATCCTCACCTGCAGAACACTATAGCCTTGCGGAAGGGATTCCCCTAGTAACACTGACTGTGTTTATGGAGGAATCAAGTGATTTTCTTTGGGTGGAAGGAAAGAAAACTGAATCATCTATATGGCTTATGCCATCACATATCCCAAATTAGGATAGCTCTTTTTCATTTTATGATAACGGACAGAGGCATGCACATTATTGCTATATGCCCCATCAGACAAATGCACATCCAGAACTGCTGATGTATAGTGCAAACACAGCCTAATTTTACGGAGTATTTTATTCCAAACTGCATACAGCTGTTTTAGGCCTTTTGACCATCATCGGTGCAGTGTATGGGAACCATACACCTTATAGAGTAGAGCTTGGGACCAGATGAGGGAGTAAAACTATACAGAGTATGGTGAGAAGGGACTAAAGCAGGGGTACTCAACCTTTTGAAGAGCGAGGGCCACGTAAGTGATTTGGTCACCAATCGTGGGCCACAATGAAATGAATTGATTCAGAATTTAATTTTTTTTTTTAATAACTAAATGAAGATTTTAAACAACAATCAGGATCATCATGTTTCCCCATTGGATGTTTACCCACTGTTTAATCATAAAAAGAAAGGAAACGGACAGGCGGACCAGATCAGACCGATCATGAAGCAAAGGCTGCTTTCACACTGATGTGCTGTGGTTTACCGGCACAGTGCACCTGCGGCTTTCCTGCGAGTTAGCTGCACTTTGCCATAGTACTCTATTTTATTTTTCAGGTGTGGTGGACTTTCTTAAAACACACTAAAGGCCCGTACACACGATCAGACTTTCTGTCGTGAAATGTTCGATGTCAGGCTGTTGGCGGTAAATCCGACTGTGTGTATGCTCCATAGGACAATTGTTGTCGGACTTTCCACGGACAAATGTTGGCTAGCAGGTTTTCAAATTTTCCACGGACAAATGTGTGTTGTCGGATTTTCCGAGCGTGTGTACACAAGTCCGTCGAACAAAAGTCGAAAGTACAAACACGTATGCTCGGAAGCAAGGACGAGCCAGAAGCGGTCGGTCTTGTAAACTAGCATTCGTAATGGAGAATTAACATTCGTGATGCGGCAAATTATGAAATCTAGAAATGCAGCGCACAATTCTCTTCTTCTTTAATGGGATAATGAATAATAATAAAGGAATAATGAAGCTGCTTTGCTGGTGATACTGATGGAGTTATTGCAAACAAGTTTTCAAAGGCTTTTTTTTTATAGTGATAGCAAGAATAATATTATTATGCTTTTTTTTTTTTTTATTTGGGCAAGTTACCACAGCACCATTATCCCGTAGTTTTTAAAATCAAAGATACAACTCTGTTCGTGTCCCTTGTCAATTTTACATTGTATTTTTTTTTAAATGTAACTGCCTACTCCCAAACTGTCATTTGAAGTAAAACACATAGCCAAGTATTAGGCCTCTTTCACACGGACGATCCGTATGTCCGTTTTTCATCCTTCTGTTTTCGGATGAAAAACGGACATACATTCATCCCTATGGAGCGTCGGATGTCAGCGGTGACATGTCCGCTGACATCCGACCCCGCTCCGATCCGAAAAGTGTAGCGGAGGAAAAACCTACTTTTCCATCCGTTTTCGGATCGGATCGGGTGACGACGGACACTACGGTCCGTCGTCATCCGATCCCCCCATAGGGGAGAGCGGCGCTCTGACAGGTCCGTCGCTGCACAGCGTGCAGCGATGCACCTGTCATCTTCCTGCTCAGCGGGGATCGGCGGACCGATCCCCGCTGAGCCAGCGGATGTTCACGGGGCGGATCATCACTGATCCGCCCCGTGAGAAAGAGGCCTTATTCTCCACAATTTTTTTAATGTGCATTAAAAAAAGAAAACAAATAATATTAGACATTCTATCTGCCAATAGAACTTAACCAAAAAGTGCATTCTATGCATCCAAAAAAAATAGAAAATATACCAAATCATTATTCAACCAAAAAAATAATGTCAAAGCAATAACTCCAAGCCCAATAATAAATAACACATTATCTCCTTTGATTCCACTACATGTGTGGTTGACGAGCAGCTGTTCAGAAACTAACTGAAAAGCGCGAACTGAAAAGAACAAATTGAAAAGCGCGAACTGAAAAATGCGAAAAGAAAAGCGCGAATCAACACCCAAACTTTTACTAACACGAAATTACCAGAAGGAGTCCAAAGGGTGGCGCTAAAGAGCTGAAAAACCCACGTAGTATGTCACTACATTCGTAATTGTTGGCCGACAATTGTGTGGCCGTGTGTATGCAAGGCAAGTTTAGGCCAACGCCCTTCGGACAAAAGTCCACAGTTTTGTTGGCCAACAATCTGATCATGTGTACGAGGCTTAAAACTCCTGCCTTCAGGAATTTTGTTGGACTTTCAGAAAGAGCACCAAACCCGCAGGATATAGTAGAAGTATATGGCTCAGTGTAGCTCAGTGTTTCTCAACGCCAGTCCTCAAGGCGCACCAACAGGTCATGTTTTCAGGCTTTCCATTACTTTGCACAGGTGATTTGATCAGTTTCGCTGCCACAGCCATTTCATCTGAGGGAAATCCTGAAAACATGGCCTGTTGGGGTGCCTTGAGGACTGGAGTTGAGAAACACTGGTGTAGCTATCCTGCAGGAAATCCGCAGGTGCACTGTGCTGCACCTGTGGATCAGTGTGAAGGCAGCTTTTTTTTTTTTTTAAATGCTTATATATGCTCATTGCAAAACTATGATGTTTAATACATAATATGCCCATTGTTAAACTGTGATGTTTAATAAATTAACCTTTTATCTTCCAGTTTCTGCTGGCATCGCTGACTGTTAGAAAGGTTTTCCCAGGCGGATTGATACCAAATGCGCTTCCCCTGGGAGAGGAGCCAGCGCTATAGAGGAAGCATCGGCTTATGCGGCTCCTGCTCCCTCCGCGGCTGCTTGCTTTCTCCAGCGCAGACTCATTATACTCTGATGCTCTGGGATGGCGGGTTGGCAACCTTACATTTGGGCTTTTTGACCCGCCATCCCAGAACAGGAGGTCACTGGCCACATCAGAGGGCTTTGCGGGCCATCGGTTGAGCACCCCTGGACTAAGCCCTGGTTCACTCTGGAGCGTTTTGACGTGTCAAATCAGCGGCAATTGCCGTTAATGGCACTGTCCTAATCATTGCGACACCGCATCTGTGCGCTGCACTGATTTCAAAAAGTTTCTGTACTACTTTTTGCGATTTCGGGCTGCGATTTACATTGACATCTGTGTAGAAACCTGCACAGATGTCTCTGAAATCGTGGCCGAAATCTGGACTGACATGCGGGAGTGAAACGGCTTCATTCCCGCAGCTCAGTGTGAACCTGGGCTTAAGCAATTAGAAAATGGAAAATTGTATCAAATACTTCCCATAATTTTCCTTTCCCGACGCCAAGACATGGCAGCATACATAAGATATAGCTCCGCCCCTATATCCACCCACAGGACTTGTTTAGCTCTATAAAAGTCTGACTGAGAGCTACCTCCCCCATTCTCCATATAAAGCATAAGATCAGAGGGATGGTTCGTATGCTGCCATGTCTTGGCGTCAGGAAAGCAAAATTACGGTAAGTATTTGATACAATTTTCCTGACGCCAGACATGGCAGCATACATATGATACATAATGAGCTTTTGAGAGGGAGGGTTTAGTGCTACAAACTTAGTCTTTATTTGACAATAGACATAAAAGCTTGTATGGTTTTCCTCCCAAACTCTACTGTAGTAAGAGCTGCTGGATCCACCTTGTAGTGTTTTAAGAACTTATGATGTGATGACCAGCTAGTCTCTTTGCAGACTGTCTGCAGAGACAATCCTGCCCAAGAAGATGACATCACCCTGGTTGAGTGATGAGTTCTAACCACCTCTGAAGGATCCTTCCCGGCTCTATATGCCCGGTGAATATTCTTTACTATCCAGGCCGAGGTGGTTCTGGCCGAGGCCTCTTTCTCTTTAAAATTTTCATGATAAAAAAGTCTGTCAGAACTTTCGAATGTAGAGGTAGCCTGGAGATAGGCTTTGAGGACTTTTGGAATATCCAACTCGTGCAGATCAGCATCCAATTCCGCGGGGAAGGCTGGAAGCACACATTTACTGGAGAGATGAAATATCAATGCCATTTTTTGGGACAAAATGATCCAATGGTCTCAGCACAACCCTGTCTGGGAAGAACATGGAATAAGGTTCTGCCTCCCCCAATTCTTGGAGTTCCGACACCCTTCCCCCTGAAGTTATGGCTAATAGGAAAGCCATTTAAGGCGATATCTCATAATGAACAGTCTTCTGTCAGAGTACGAGGAGGGTTTGCTAGAAAATTGAGGACTACTGCCAGGTCTTATTGAGGGAACCGATTTCTCTTGGGTGGGCGTAGTCTAAGTACCTGTCAAAGTCCTGGATGTGAGGCCGAATTGCAGAGGGGGCGCCCCTTGCGGCTAAGTGCAGCGTAACCCTGGGAGTGAGACAGGGAGTACGGTGCCCAAAGGTGCACGGGTTGCCAGATCGCTGTTGCTGAGTAGCAGATAGCAGGGAGCTGCTGGGGTGCGCTGGTAAGGTTGAAGGGCAACCGTGCAAGGAGGGATTCCAGGTATGGAGCCGTGGAGCAACCGGGAGCGGAGTCAGAGCCAGGCCAATGGTCATTCAGCACAGGAATCAGTCCAAGGTGAGGTACAGCAGGATAATCAGGAACAGAGAAGGTAGCCGAGCCGGGGGTCAAACACAGGAGGACGATCAAGGTACAAATGCGGAGCCGAAGAATAGTCAGGTACAAGCCGGGGTCAATGCAGGCGGAATACTGGAGCAGTCAGGCAAGCCGAGTAGTAACAGGAAGCAGATATCACAACAGGAACCAGGAACACAGGAACAAGGAAAACAGGAAGCTGATGATAATCCAGCAACCAGCATGAACCAACAGCAGGCTTAAATAGGCAGAAGGGCGCCACCATGAGGAATACTGGCAGAATTACCCGTCCTACGGTTATCACCCTGACAGTGCCCCCCCCCTAGGGGCAGCCTCCGGATGCCCAATCTGGCCCATTTTTCAGGGTATCGGGCCTGAAACCTCTGCAACAGTCTAGGGGCATGAACGTTATCTGCTGGTTCCCAAGAATTATCTTCTACAGAGTAACCTTTCCATTTAACAAGAAATTGAACAGTCCTACCTCTCCGACGGCAGTCCAGAATGGCTTCTACTTCGTATTCTGTTTCATTGTCCACCAAGATTGGAGGGGGCGGAGCTTCTTCTCTCCCTGGAAAAGGACTGGAGACAACAGATTTTAATAAAGAAACATGGAATACTGGGTGGATTTTATAGGAACTTGGTAAAGACAATTCAAATGCCACTGGGTTAATTTCCTTCTTAATTGTGAATGGACCGATAAACCTTGGTCCTAACTTCCGGGAGGGGCAAGGAAGCTTAAGATTTGTTGAGGAAAGCCACACTCTATCTCCAACCTTAAAGACGGGATCTCTCCTCCCCTTGTCATAGTGTTTCTTATAATTCTCTTGGGCTTTCTGCATAGTTGCCTGGAGAGTTAGGTAATTAGCCTGAATGGCGTTTATCCTGTCCTGGACTGCGGGGACTGAGGTCTCTGGTATAACATTAGGCAAGAATGAGGGATGGAAACCGTAGTTGGCCCAGAAAGGTGACTGATTGGTGGAAGCATGGATTGAGTTGTTGTATGCAAACTCCGCACACGGGAGTAGCAAGGACCAGTCGTCCTGGGAGAAGGAGCAGAAGCAACGTAAGTACTGTTCTAAAGTTTGATTAGTTCTTTCGGTTTGGCCGTTGCTCTGAGGATGGTAAGCTGAAGATAGGCACACTCTAATGGAAAGCGTTTTGCAGAGCTCCTTCCAGAACTTAGAGGTGAATTGCACCCCTCTGTCGGACACAATGTTGCTCGGTAGGCCGTGAAGTCTGACTATCTCCTTTATGAAGATCTTCGCCGTGTCAGCAGCAGATGGTGTACCCATCATGGGCAAGAAATGCGCCATCTTGGACAGGCGGTCAACGACTACCAAGATGGTTGTAAATTTCTCCGAGGGTGGTAATTCTACTATGAAATCCATAGATATTTCTTTCCATGGTTGCTCCGGCACAGGCAATGGGCGTAGTAGACCCAAAGATCTGACGTTAGACCCCTTGTTACGTTGACAAATGGTGCAGGAACTGACATATTCCCTGCAGTCAGGCTTTAGAGTGGGCCACCAAAAAGATCGTTGAACAAGCTCCAAAGTCTTTCGTACCCCGAAGTGACCAGCAAGTTGGTGGTCATGTAAAGTCTTTAGGACCTGGGCTCTGGCTTGCTGCGGAACAAAAATTTTGTTCTGATACCAAAGAAAACCTTCCTGATTTCTTAGAGACAGTGCTTCTGGTTCAGAGCATTGGGAGGAAGCTTGTTTCAGTGAGGAACTCAGGTCGGTCTGAATCATGAGAAAATTCTGTGGAGACAATATAGTGCTAGGAGTAATTTCTTCGGGAGTGTCAGGAAACATCCGGGACAAGGCATCGGCCTTCCCGTTCTTAGACCCCGGGCGGAAGGATATATGAAAATTGAATCTGGCAAAAAACAAGGCCCATCGAGCTTGTCGGGGTCTTAATCGTTTAGCCGTGCGAAGATACTCCAGGTTTCTGTGATCCGTGAATATCATGATGGGATGCTGAGCACCTTCAAGGAGGTACCGCCATTCCTCCAGGGCAGTTTTAATAGCCAAGAGTTCTCGATCTCCCACATCATAATTCCTTTCAGACGGACTCATCTTCCGCGAGGAGAAGGCCACAGGATGGAGTAACGACTTAGAACCCTGACGTTGGGATAAGACTGCTCCTGTGGCAACTTCAGAGGCGTCAACCTCTAAGATGTAAGGGAGGGCCGGATCGGGATGTTGCAGGATAGGTGCGGAAGTAAAGAGGGATTTGAGCTTATCAAAAGCTGATTGGGCTTCTGAAGACCACAGGAACCGAGTATGTAAACGGGTAACTTGGGTGATTGGTGAGATGATGGAGGAAAAGTTCTTTATAAACCTCCTATAAAAGTTTGCAAACCCCACAAATCTTTGTACTCCCTTTTTATCCGATGGAGTTGGCCAGTCCAAGATTGCCTGTACCTTTTGCGGGTCCATGGCAACACCACCAGTTGAGATAATTAGCCCCAGGAATTGTATTGACTCTTTTTCGAAATCACACTTCTCTGCTTTTACATAGAGTTTGTGCTTACGTAGAGTGTGCAGAACTGTCCTTACATGTGTACGATGGAGCTCCAGGGTGGTTGAAAATATCAGGATATCATCCAGGTAGATGATGACGAAGTAATCCAGAAATTCTCGAAAGATATCGTTTACAAAATGTTGGAATGTGGCCGGGGCGTTGCACAATCCAAATGGCATCACTAAGTACTCGAAATGTCCAAAGCGAGTTCTAAATGCTGTCTTCCATTCGTCACCCTCTCGGATGCGAACGAGATTGTAGGCTCCTCGAAGGTCAAGCTTAGTAAATATTCGGGCAGTACGGAGTCTCTGGAAAAGTTCCGGAACTAGAGGAAGAGGGTAACGGTTTTTTATAGTGATTTTATTGAGCTCCCTGTAATCCACACATGGTCTTAGGGATTTGTCCCTTTTTTCGACAAAAAAGATTCCGGCTCCAGCAGGAGAAGAGGAGGAACGGATGAAGCCTTTCTCCAGGTTTTCATCAATGTATTGTCGCAATGTTCCTAGTTCCACCTCCGAGAGTGGGAATATGCGACCGAATGGGATTTCGGCTCCTGGGAGTAACTCAATTGGACAATCGTATGACCGGTGTGGTGGCAGGACATCAGCCTTTTTCTTGTCAAAGACATCTGCAAACTCCTGGTAGGCCGGTGGAATACTCTGGTTGTTGACAGGTACAGGTTGAACTGACAGGCAACTGGCTACATTACTGGTTTCAGGGGCAAGACAGTGCTGTAGGCAATAAGGTGAAGTGAATGAAATTTCTTTCCTGATCCAGTTGATCTGGGGGTTGTGGGCTTGGAGCCATGGGGTACCCAAGATGACGGGGAACATAGGTGAGCTTAGAATGTCGAAACGTATGAATTCCTGATGGCCATCAGGAGTAGTAACCAAAAGAGGAGTGGTCTCTTGTGTCACAGGACCGGAACTAGGCAGGGTGCCATCAGCCAGGAGAACTTCCAATCTACGGTTCTTGGGAAGTAGGGCCAGACCGAGCTTTAGTGCTAAGTCCAAGTCCAAGAAACAACTGCATGCCCCAGAGTCGACTATGGCCTGAAGCTGAACCCCCTTGTCGGCCAACTGTAGCGTGATGGAAAGGATAAGGTGAGAAGTGGAAGTTCCGGACATCTGGAAGTACACTGGAGAGTTCTTGGGTACCTTGCTGGGCCTTATGGGGCAGTTGCTCAGGAAATGTCCGTTTCGGCCACAATAGAGACAGAGATTGGCTTGACGCCGACGCTGCTTTTCCTCAGGAGTCAGTGTGGATCGCACCAAACCAACAGGCATAGCGCCGATCTCTGATACCTGCACCTTGGGAGTCTGAGAACGTTCAGCCTGGCGCTCCCGAAGGCGTCTATCCAACTGGATGGATAGTTGAATGAGCTCCTCGAGGGTAGCAGGGATGCCGACCCTGGCCAACTCGTCCTTAAGGGATTCAGAAAGCCCCAGGCGAAACTGGTATTTCAACGCAGCCTCATTCCAGTCTGTATCGGCAGACCACCGGCGGAAGTCCACAGCATAGTCTTCCACCGGGCGCCATTTCTGTTGAAGAGAATGCAGAGCGGCCTCAGCGGTGGCTGTACGCTGGGGGTCATCATACAATTGTGACAGGGCCGTAAAGAACGCTTCCACTGAACTAGTAGCTGGGTCCTTCTGTTCCCATAACCTGTGGGCCCATGCCTGGGGTTCATTGGTCAGCAGGGAGATAAGAAAGCCGACTTTGACAGTCTCAGTGGAAAAGGTACGGGGTTGCAGAGCCAGATATAACAGGCAGGCATTCTTGAAGGATCTGAATTTCTGCCGGTCTCCAGAGAAACGTTCAGGGGTAGGTACCCGCGGTTCTGGGGGCAAAGTCAGTACCGAAGAGGCCGTAGCAGGGAGATTGGTGGAGGAGGAACCAGGATCCAAAAAGGCAGATGGTAGCATAAAATGTTGGAGTTTTCCTTCTAATTGAAGGTATCTTTCCTGAAGAACTTGGACCTCTCGTGTAAGGGTAGCAGCCTGTTGGCATAAAGTCTCTATTGGGGACGCACCTCTGCCGGCCTCAGTCATGGCTGGATTATACTGTCAAAGTCCTGGATGTGAGGCCGAATTGCAGAGGGGGCGCCCCTTGCGGCTAAGTGCAGCGTAACCCTGGGAGTGAGACAGGGAGTACGGTGCCCAAAGGTGCACGGGTTGCCAGATCGCTGTTGCTGAGTAGCAGATAGCAGGGAGCTGCTGGGGTGCGCTGGTAAGGTTGAAGGGCAACCGTGCAAGGAGGGATTCCAGGTATGGAGCCGTGGAGCAACCGGGAGCGGAGTCAGAGCCAGGCCAATGGTCATTCAGCACAGGAATCAGTCCAAGGTGAGGTACAGCAGGATAATCAGGAACAGAGAAGGTAGCCGAGCCGGGGGTCAAACACAGGAGGACGATCAAGGTACAAATGCGGAGCCAAAGAATAGTCAGGTACAAGCCGGGGTCAATGCAGGCGGAATACTGGAGCAGTCAGGCAAGCCGAGTAGTAACAGGAAGCAGATATCACAACAGGAACCAGGAACACAGGAACAAGGAAAACAGGAAGCTGATGATAATCCAGCAACCAGCATGAACCAACAGCAGGCTTAAATAGGCAGAAGGGCGCCACCATGAGGAATACTGGCAGAATTACCCGTCCTACGGTTATCACCCTGACAGTACCGCTCTCACATAGCGCTCCACCAGCAGGTTTGCTCCACATTTCTTTTGGGTAAAAGCCAAGATGGCTAAAATATGCACCTTAAGTGAACTGAGCCCCAAATCCAATCCGGATTACAGGATAGATAGGAGTTGAGATACATTTGGGTCACTAGGGTCAAACTGATGTCCAGCTGCAAAGCTTGTGAACCTATTCCATATTCTGGACTAGATGGCATTGGTGACCATTTTCTGGAACTCTGTAAACTTTTAATACCCTCTGGAGAACATCCTAACTCTTGTAACCCCTGCTTTACAATCTCCAGGCCGCCAAGGTCAGTCGTGATGGTTGCAGATGGGTATCTCTTTCAGACAGGAGATGTGGAGGCACTGGCAGAGTGATCGGTGTGCACACGCTGAGATCCTTTGCCAGAGAGACCCATGGTCTGCAAGGCCAGTAAGGAAAAACTGATGACTGTCAAATCTCCTCAGGAATTTCAGGATTAAAGAAATTGGAGGGAAGGCATAGGCCAGTTGCCCAACCCAAGGATGGGTAAAGGCATCTGTCCCCTCCGCTAATGGATGAGGGTAGCGTGAGAGGAACCGGCTCACCTTGCAGATGGTTGATGAGGCAAAAATATCCATCTTGCAGACACCCCCACTCGTGGATTATCTGTTTGAACACTTCGGTGTGAAGGGATCATTCGCTGGGGTCCATGAATTGTCTGGATAGGTGATCTGCTTCCAAGCTGACAGCCTGGCAGATATATGGCCCTCAAATCTGGGAGATATTGTTGTGCCAATGTCATGATTGGTCCCACCTCTCTCAGGAGGGATTGGCTGTGCTCCCCGCCTTGTCGCTGTATGTAGGACACTACTGCCGTGTTGTCCAGATGGAGCAGGACTGGGCGACCCTGTATGTGCAGCAGCAAGGTGGCCAACGCCATGAATGCTGCTTGAAGTTCCAGAATATTGGAAACTAGGCTCTGAGTGGGAAATTCCCCTCTGCCCTGGATCTTGAGTTCGCAGGTGGGCCCCACCTTGCTGTGCTGGCATCTGTGGTAACAATGATCCATGGCTGTGGCCCTAATGAACTAAGCCATTTAGCGTTTTTTTTTTTTTTTTTTTTGTATGCCACCAGAGACTCTGGCGCCTCCAGCTGGTGATCCTGATTGGCTGGGCTAGACGAACTCTTCCACTGCATCAGGAAGCCTTGTTGTAAAACTGAGTTTCCAGTGAGCCCAGGGGATCATCGGAATACATGAAGCCATTGTCCCTAGAGGACTCATGCACTGGGATGCTGACATCACTGGTGCAGCCAATGCCTGGAAAGCCTCCCTGATTTTGGAGAATTTGAGGTGTCAAAGAAACTGAGGCCGCCTGAGTATTGAATTGGGCCCCTAGGTAGACCATATTCTGTGTAGGCTCCAGCTGGCTCTTGTAATGCCTATCCCTCAACGCAAAACTGAAGAGCTGCTGGTATGAATGAAGGATCGGGACATTCTAATAGGCATATTGCAAGTCCATTGAAATCCTCCAGTCTCCTGGCCGAATGACATGGATTATGGTATGGAGAAACTCCATCTTGAGTCTATCCGGATAAATTGATTCAGCCTCTTGAGGTAGTTCTGAAGGCTGCCATTTGAACAGCCAATAATGGCCTTGCGCCACTGTGGACTGAATCCGCCATTTTTTTGGAAGTGGTCTTGCCAGAACTGGGTCACTTGAGCCCCCTGGCTCCAACTGCCTCCTGGGCAGGCCTGGCATTAAAAGGGCTTCTGGGTATCTTGGGGAGCCGCAGGGGTCTTAGCTCTCTGCGATCTTACGAAGGTTGACTGTGTACCCCTCCAATGCCTTCTGTAGTCCTTGGATGGGCGAAAGCCTTGGAAATCCCAGTACCTGTTTGGCGCTCTGGATGGTTGCCCCCTTTGGCGTCTGGACCTTCGATCTTGGGGCAGAAGACCTGATTTTCCTCCTGTAACCCTGGAGATGGTAGTCTCCAGTTTTGGACAAACAATCAAAAGGCAGTTTACAGCAATTCTGCTTTGAGGATGGGTCAGCCACCCAGGGTTTTAGCCAGTGGTGCTCTTTTGGCTGTGACTGAGCTGAGCATGGCTCTGGATGACCATCAAATGATGTCTATAGCTGCCTCACCTGTGAAGTCCGCCAAGAGTTTTATCTCATCAAGAGCCTTGATAATTTTTTTTTCTTTTGGCAGCTGTTTTTTGATCGCATACTCCAAGTTCTGTGCCCCACTCACATAGCACTTGCTATGGATGTTAAAGCAATGGTGGGTTTACAAGCACCACCTGCCTTGAAGTAAAACCTTCTTAAGTCCACGTCAATGCGTCAATCAAGGATGTTGTGAAAGGAGGAAGAGTCTTCCATCGGAATTGTCACATTCTTGGCCAGTCTAGTGACTGCCGCATCCACTGTTGGTGGGTTAGATAAAGGAGTCGCATCCTTCTCTGTAGTGGATACAACTTCTGCAACCTATTGGTTGAGGAGGATTTTCTCTCCCCCTTTTCCCATGCCTCCTGAAACAGGTCTCTTATTTCTGTCATAAGAGGAATGGTAGCTACCTGTTTCTTTTAGGTTCCTCCTATGGAACCCAAAGGCTTGTTCACACTTGCAGCAGGATCTGCTATTGCACTGAAAAGCAATCTGTGCTTAGGTCATTTTTCAGAGGCATTTGATATCACGTAGAGGGGACAAGTGCTCATGCTATGCAATTTTCAAAGAGCGATTTGTACACAATGTTGCAACTCGCATGGGGGCGGCCCATTCACTTGGCTGCCCTACGTGTGCAAAAAAAAGCCCCTGCTCCTATTTAGGGGTGACCAGCTTTGCACAATGTTTTTAAAGGCACGTTCTTCCATGGAACTATCATAGCAGATTCAAATGGCACTTGTGGTTGCCCTGAAAGGATAACGGCACCTAATGCGTGTTGTGCAGCTATTGTCACACAATTTGAAAATCAGATTGTATGGTGTGTGATAATAGTTTTTCTCCTTCTTTGTTGGAGGTTCTGGATCCTCCCATTCCAGTGCAGCTTTTACTGCCATAATGAATGGTGGTATTAGGGGAAAATCAAGGCCTGAACCTTCAGGATCCTCTGCCGAGGAGGAGGCAATATATTCCCCCTCTGCCTGAAAGGTTGGCTGTAATACTGGGTCTGGGGAATCAGCCTGCCTAATCTGCTGAACTGGAGACACCCCGGAAATTCCTGGCACCCCTCTAGTTAGAGAGGGTTAAATGGCTTGGTTTAGACCTGGTGCAGGGCCCACACTGTTTGTCCACTTCTGTCCCTGGTTGCCCGAGATGACCGGAAAATTCTGCCAGGGAGTTGGGGACTACTTTCTTGAGCAAGGTTGACACCTGCTGACTCTCATACTCCTGGTCTCTGGCAAGCTGCCTGAAGCAGTTGCTGCAAAGTAGCTTTCAAGGCATAGGGTCATCTCCACATGACCAAAATTTGCCTTTTCGGGCGCTGAGCCCTCTGAGGAGAAGCTGTGTGCGTTCTCTTAAGTGTACATTTGCGCCCTTTGTACTGGGGTCTGCCAGGACTGGAGGAGTCACTTTTTGCCTTGGAAAAATCCTGACGATCCAGAGGGGTTCTGGACCTCCTTGAGCGGGTGTGTGAGCGGACGGGACTGCAATAGACAGGAAGACACACTCATCAGGGCAGCACGCACTCTTTTTCCCGCATCTTCTTACTTACCAAAAGTTGGCCCTTACCTGGTATTGCGGTGGTCTTGATTATGTGGTGTTTGGCTCATGCTGGAGGAAGAACCGAAAAGTGCAAGGGGGACTGCATGGCAACAGAGAGAAATAAGGAAAGCGAGAGAGAGAAAAATATACATATATACCCTGTTTTTTTTTGTTTGGCAAATAGTAACAAATGTAAATAAAAGAAATCTGGGCAACCCTCCCCATCCTCTAGTAATACATTGCTCCCCCCCCCTTCTATCCCCATTACTAGGATAGCAAGACACCTGTCATTAACTGTTCGAGAGAGAGAGAGAGAGAGACTCAGCTCTCTCTCACCTCTGTTCTAATAAAAAAAAAGGGCTAGTACAATTAGGAGGGCCAACGCCCATTCACACAAAAGGAAACTTTTAAGCTGGCTACACATCATACAATCCTCTGCAGATTTTTTCCCTCGGATTTACAAAAGTTGAACAGTGTGTATGGGGTCTTTTAGAGACATGAGAGCAAGAAAAAGAAAAAAAAAGTTTTATAGAAATTGACATCCCTGGAAAGCATTCCATAGGAGAGAAGACATCATGCAGTCCCAGCTTCTGGATCCGGACTCCAAAGCAGGCATGCCAAGAGGATTGTCGTCTCTGATTAGAGAACACCTCTACCCCAAAAGACCACCAGAAGGGGTTCCCCACCTTGTCTGTGCATTTAGCCACCTAAGATGTGGGACTGCATGCTGGGAGAGGCTTGATCCCAGACGGACTCTGATGTAGTCGGCAGGTAAGAGCTTTATCCTGAGTGTAACGGTCTATAGGCGTTGATCTTTTGAGGACAAAAAGGAGAATGGGGGAAGTAGCTCTCAGCCAGACTTTTATAGAGCTAAACAGGTCCTGTGGGTGGATATAGGGGCGGAGCTATATCATATGAATGCTGCCATGTCTGGTGTCAGGAAAGCCATCTACCAAATCTGGGCGTAGCACAGTAAGTGCCGGTTCACACTACCGCGACTTGGGATCCGACTTGTCAGACCTCAAGTCGCCCCAAGTCGCTTGACATCTGAAAGTCCATGTAAATGAATGAGAGCCGTCTATATGTACGCTAATGAAGTCGCTCCGACTTCAGAAAAGGTCCCTGTACTACTTCAAGGCGACTTGTAGGCGACTTGTACCCATTGCTTTCAATGTAAGTCGCCTACAAGTCGGATCGTGATCTATACTGAAGCGACTTCACAGGAAGAGAAGATGTTTTTTTCAAGCAAACCCCTCCCTCCCCCAGAGCGGATTGTAGTTTGATTGGCCACTGGAAAGTCGCCTGTCCTGGAGGGTCGCGTCCAGGTCGCCTCGCAAAGTCGCGGCCAGAGTCGTGTTGCCCCTGTGTGAACCGGCGCTGAAGCCTTCAGTGCACTGATTCGTTTGTCTGTTCTCCCCCTGACATGTTTGGGTATATGGTCTTATATTATTTGATATGTATATCTGTAGTGAAGTGTTTTGTAATTTGTTTTTCCCCCTCTTAGCAGCAATTTTTAAAGAGTTAAATAGGAATATATTGGTTCACTTTGCTGGCCATCTGTTTGTACAGTATATTAGCTACTATGTTTGAATGTGTAATTGTGTGATTAGTATGACAGAAGGTGATACCATACAGTGACGTGCGATTTATTGAAACATTTAGCTTGTTCACAATGCTGATTGAAATGCATCATCCACAGCATTTTTCCCACCTTGCATTGTTTTTAACCCCTTAACTTGGTTGCATGGTGGTAGGGGGGAGTGGAGAGTGGAGGGTATGCCTATCCATGTGACCACTGTAATTGGCTGACACAGTGGTCACATAATTGGGAGTCGGGCCTGCCCATTCCCTATCATTAGTACAGACCAAAAGCTGTCTTTGACTTGTTCTCTGTGCTGGGAGTGTGCAGTGAGCACACTCTCAGCACAGAAATCTCTGCTACCCATAGACACATGTGTGGGGTATGTGAGCAACAAAGCCCACCCCCTATGCCACCAAACATATGCGTTATGTAGGTGGCAAAAGGTTTAAGTGGTTTTACTGAAGGACTTTTTATGATCCGGCTGTGTTGGTCAATTTATTGTTTCAAACCTGAGGAGGAGAGCACTGATCATACATTCCAAGACTATCTTCAATGTGAGCATATCGAGTATGAACTGTTTTGAACGTTTATTTTCATCTGATGGCAAACCTGTGTATCTGTTCCTCCCACTGCACTTACTCCCTGAGCTTCTGTGAGCTATCCATTATTTTGAATGGAAGCCATAGCAGTATGTTTTCTTCAACTAGTGGCACGGTGCCATTCTCTTCATTTACTTATCTACTTCTGTTAAAATCCATAGCAGGCCAAACAACTTCTTACTTCTGAAATGTAGATGTTGATCTACTAGTGGATTAACAGTTCATTAAATAACACATTTAACCTCAATTAACCACTTGCCGACCGGACCATAGCCAAATGACGGCTACAGCGTGGTTGGACAACTCTGGGAGGGCGTACTACCATGACATCCTACCAGAAGTGCGCTCCCTCTGGGGCACGCACCCGGGAATGTCCGTGACCGTCGGGTCTCCCAGACCCAGCGTGTCACGGATCAGGGTAAAGGGCCAACGAATGCGGCCCTTTACCACGTAATCACGCCGTCCAATGACGGTGTGATCACTTGTAAACAAACTGGAGCATATCCGGTTCGGCTCCTCCCCTCTCCTCACGCTGATCGGTACAGCATGTGAGGAGGGGGGGGGAGCCAGGTGTAGCAGCGCTGTGGGCTGGATCTGAAGTGCCCAAAGCGCTGATCTGTGCCCAGCCATGGCTCATGGCTCATCCATGCTTCATTCATGCTCCATCCATGGCTCATTCATGCTCGCTTGCTCACCGATCCCCATCCATGGCTCATTCATGCTCATCCATGCCACATCAGTGATCATCCATGGCTCATCCGTGCCACATCAGTGATCATCCATGCCACATCAGTGATCATTTGTGCCATATCCATGCCACATCAGTGATTATCTGTGCTACATTCATGCCACATCAGTGAAGTGATCATCCGTGCCACATCCATGCCATATCAGTTCTCATTTTTGCCACAACCATGCCACATCAGTTCTCATTTGTGCCACATCAGTGCTCATCCGTGCCACATCCATGCCACATCAGTACTCATCCATGCCACATCAGTTCAGAGTGTACAGCTTGTACAGTATAACAGTGTTAATTTGCTGTCCCCTCAAAATAACTCAACACACAGCCATTAATGTCTAAACCGCTGGCAACAAAAGTGAGTACACCCCCTAAGTGAAAATATCCAAATTGGGCCCAAAGTGTCAATATTTTGTGTGGCCACCATTATTTCTCACCACTGCCTTAACCCTCTTGGGCATGGAGTTCACCAGAGCTTCACAGGTTGCCTCTGGAGTCCTCTTCCACTCCTTCATGATGGCATCACGGAGCTGGTGGATGTTAGAGACCTTGCGCTCCTCCACCTTCGTTTGATGCTCAACAGTGGCGGTGCGTCCATAAAGGGCACAGGAGCACTACTCAATCACCATAGATAGATTCATGCATTGCATGAATCTATCTATGGTCGCCGCTGACACCCCCTATTCAGGTGTCCGGACCCTTTTCGGGCGCCGGGCACCTGAATTACAGCGGCGGGGTTATTTTTTGGGAGCACCTGATTAGAGCCGTAGGTGCCCAAAAAGGTGAAAAGCGGGCCAAATGCTGTGCATTCGCTGTTCACTCAGTTGTGTGTTAGCAAAGCTGCGTTTGATGGGCACAGTAGCGGCAATTGATGGGAAGAGTAGCTGAATTTGATGGCGCAGTGGCTGCAATTGATGTTTTTTTTTTTTTTTCAGTTTGTTTGCGCCCCCCAAAAAATTTTGAGCACCAGCCACTGGAGATATGCATGGCCAGTCCATCACCTTTACCCTCAGCTTCTTTAGCAAGGCAGTGATCGTCTTGGAGGTGTGTTTGGGGTCATTATCATGTTGGAATACTGCCCTGAAGCCCAGTCTCCGAAGGGAGGTGATCATGGTCTGCTTCAGTATGTCACAGTACATGTTGGCATTCATGGTTCCCTCAATAAACTGTAGCTCCCCAGTGCCAGCAGCACTTATGCAGCCCCAGACCATGACACTCCCACCACCATGCTCGACTGTAGGTGAGACACACTTGTCTTTGTACTCCTCCCTGGTTGCTTCCACACACGCTTGACACCATCTGAGCCAAATAAGTTTATCTTGGTCTCATCAGACCACTGGACATGGTTCCAGTAATCCATGTCCTTAGTCTGCTTGTCTTCAGCAAACTGATTGCGGGCTTTCTTGTACATCATCTTTAGAAGAGGCTTCCTTCTGGGACAACAACCATGCAGACAAATTTGATGCAGTGTGTGGCGTATGTATAAGAAACAAATAGCTCCGCGCTTAGGCAATAAAGGAACTGCAGCCCCCCTAGCACAGAATAACACCTAAGTGAAATTCTAAATAATATAGAGTCCCAATTTGGGGCGATCGGCGCTGTTCCACTAAACCCAGTCTGATGTGCAGAAACTGGTAAGGTGTAAAGAGTAAATAAATAAATAAATATGAAAACTAAAATAAATTAATATATATATATATATATATATATAGGAATGGTAAAATTTCAAACTTGTAGGAAAAGCATTATTTGTGTATATGTAGAAAATGCCCACAAATATATAAAGTGCGATGTGTGTTATCACATTACTAAAATAGAGGTGATCCAGACAAAACAAGTAGAATAAATGAATATAAAAGATAATAGTAAAGATACCAAAAAACTGGTGTTAATGTGTACATCAAAAAGTGCTAAAACATATAAATGAAAACCATATGTTCATACGTGCACATAAAAGTGTTGAAAATTAATTTTTCAGTCCATAAAAATGTCCCCAAATGTCTTTTTTTTTTGGGGGGGACATTTTTATGGACTGAAAAATTAATTTTCAACACTTTTATGTGCACGTATGAACATATGGTTTTCATTTATATGTTTTAGCACTTTTTGATGTACACATTAACACCAGTTTTTTTCACTTAGGAATTTTTTAAGATTTTTGGTATCTTTACTATTATCTTTTATATTCATTTATTCTATTTGTTTTGTCTGGATCACCTCTATTTTAGTAATGTGATAACACACATCGCACTTTATATATTTGTGGGCATTTTCTACTTATACACAAATAATGCTTTTCCTACACGTTTGAAATTTTACCATTCCTATATATATATATATATATATATATATATATATATATATATATATATATATATATATATATATATATATATATATATATATATATATATATATATATATATATATATATATATATATATATATAATTTATTTTAGTTTTCATTTTTATTTATTTATTTACTCTTTACACCTTACCAGTGTGTGGCGTATGGTCTGAGCACTGACATGCTGACCCCCCACCTCTTCAACCTCTGCAGCAATGCTGGCAGCACTTATATGTCTGTTTCCCCAAAGACAACCTCTGGATATGACGCTGAGTACGCGCACTCAACCACTTTGGTCCACCATAGCGAGGCCTGTTCTGAGTGGAACCTGTCCTGTTAAACCACTGTATGGTCTTGGCTACCGTGCTGCAGCTCAGTTTCAGGGTCTTGGCAATCTTCTTATAGCCTAGTCCATCTTTATGTAGGGCAACAATTCTTTTTTTCAGATCTTCAGAGAGTTCTTTGCCATGAGGTCCCGTGTTGATCTTCCAGTGACCAGTATGAGAGAGTGAAAGCGATACCACCAAATTTAACACACCTGCTCCCCATTCACACCTGAGACCTTGTAACACTGACGAGTCACATGATACCGGGGGGGGGCGGGATTTGTGGGCCCAATTTGGACATTTGCACTTAGGGGTTTTTTCACTTTTGTTGCCAGCGGTTTAGACATGAATGGCTGTGTGTTGAGTTATTTTGAGGGGACAGTAAATTTACACTGTTATACAAGCTGTACACTCACTACTTTACATTGTAGCAAAGTGTCATTTCTTCAGTGTTGTCACATGAAAAGATATAATAAAATATTTACAAATATGTGAGGGGTGTACTCACGTTTGTGAGATACTGTATGTGTTGGAAATATCTTATAAATGGACAACTTTGTGTAAAAAAAAAAAAAAAAAAAAAAAAAAAAAAAAAGCAGCCATTTTATGAGGTGGATGTTCCATTTCTCTCACAACCTTTCGTGGTGAAGTTATTCACAGTCAAATAATTTTTTGAAATTCACGTCAACCTATGGACTTGTTTTTGCACAATCTCATATAGACTTTTCACTATTTTATTACCAACTTATTTTATTTAGCGCCTTTTTTTTTTGGCTTATATGTGTATGTTATTTGTTGGTTGTACCCATAGTACAGCCCAGAAACAATAGTGCACATTTTTTTTTACCCTAGCTAAAACACACTAACACTGATGCTAATTTAAAAAAAAAAGTCCAAAAAATACTGACCCTGACCTCTAACCCTGGCCTTGACCCAAACACTAACCCTGGCACTGACCTAAATCAAACCTTGACCTAGGTATTTTTTTTTTTTTATTATTTATTTATTTTCTTTAATTATTGCTATTTATTTATTTATTTTTTCTACACACTCTGCAAGGACAATGTATCTTTCCCGTCCATTCACAGAGACAGAAAACACGGGTGACTGATCACTGTGATAGCCAATCAGAGGCTATCACAGCGATCAAGTGACTCGGAATCTCGAGTTCCGGGTCCCGAACGATAGTATGGGGCCCAGGGCTCACAGTGAGTCCCGGGACTCTGTGCTGGAAACGCACCATGCGGCAGGCTCCCAGTACAGAGGGAGGAATGCAAATATGCAGCCCCATGGAAAAAAGCCCAGTGCAGGGGCCACATTTTTATGTGACATCATGATGCAAGCGATATATATATATATATATATATATATATATATATATATATATATGTGTGTGTGTGTGTGTGTATAATTTTTTTGTTTTTTTTATTTACATTTATTTGTTTTGGAACAAGCCTTTCTTTTTGTGATAAGAAAAAGTAAGAAAGTAAACAAAATAAAATTGTATGCTCGTACAATTAGGGCTACTGCCCCTAGTGACAGATTGCTCATTGCCTGCAAGTTAGACTTGTAATTTGCAATATTTCAATAAAACGTATTGAAAGTTAAAAGTGCAGGTTTTTTTCTGTCCCGTGTGTCATTTACAATTATAAAAGGGGTTTCTGATACCAGCCATGCCAACATTTGCAAACGAAATAAGGGCATGCTTAATTTTTTTGCAATGTGATAGAAGTGAAGAAATCTAGGACTTCCACTGTGCCACATCCAGAAATATATGTGGAAGATGAGACAGAAAATGCAGCCTATGTAGGGCGACCACAGAATAACAAATGTTCAGTGAAGGTTTAATTAGGGAAAAAGTTCAAGGTAAAGCGAAACTTAAAGGATATCTAAAAGGTATTTTTTTTTTTTTTTTTAAACAAACATGTCATACTTACCTCCTCTGTGCAGTTGGTTTTACACAGAGTGGCCCCAATCATCCTCTTCTCATGTCCCTCGCCGGCTCTCCTGGCTCCTCCTCTTCTCGAATGCCCCATCAGAGAAGCGCTCTCCCTCGAGGCACCCATGCGGGCGCATGCCCTTGACACAGACAGCAGGACTCAGCCCCGCCCCCACCTCCCGTGTCATTGGATTTGATTGACAGCAGTAGGAGCCAATGGCTGCGCACTGTCAGTCTATGCAATCAGGACACGAGACACCGGCTGGAGCTGGTGTGCTAGTTCCCGGCTTGGGAAAGATAGGGTTCAGGTAAGTAAAATGGAGGGTGGCGCTAATGTGCAAATGATGAGTGATGAGTGAAACAAATATATATGGAAATATTGCTGGTAATGTGACACTTAGCATCAACACCACAATGAATAAAAACAAAAACTGTGTCTAAATACATAGAGAATGTAAATAACATGACTGAGCAAATGATTAACACCCTGTGACAAGTGTGAAATGGATGTGTCACTTCTCAAAAAAATATTATAAATATAAAATATATATATATATATATATATATATATATATATATATATATATATATATATATATATATTAATTATTAGAATGCATGAAAACAGGCCATATTAAATGTGAACAAAAGTCCAAAGAGTGATAAGATCTCTGGTATTATAAACACAGTGTGATTCTTGTAATCATCCACCACACCTCAGTGATGTGATTCCACTCCCCTCTAAAAAAAACGCACTCACCAGCTGCTATAGCCTCACACTCTCGTGTTTAGCCAGAATCGCCTCAACCCACTCACATGGGGGTAAAAATCAGATCTCCAATATCAACGGTAGTATGTCAAGCACTCTCCCTGAAGTAGTGGCTGTTGCTATGGCAAGACGGATAAAGGCCAAGGAAGAATGTGTGCAAAACTGCAGATATGTGAAAAGGGATGTCAAATAAGGCAATCCCTGTGTAGAATCAATAGCTTGCAGCAGTAGCGAGAACTGTCCCTTGTGAAGTGAGAGTGATTTCTCTCTCAAATTGAAGTGAATGTAAAGTCTAATAAGTAATAGGTATTATAAATGGTATACCGCCCTTCACCAAAAACTAATACCTCCACCGCGCCACTATGTTTCACAAACAGAATGAGAATGTGCTCAAAATCAATCTATACAATAACCCACGTGGGGAATTGAATTCCCACACCCACTATGAAGCAGCCCCTTTAAATTATAATGCATATACTAAGTATTTAATCGGAGATGTCTGTAAACTACCCAAATCCTCCCACAGACATCTAGGAAAAAATAAGAGGCGCTTTCAAACAAAAAATCAAGTGTATTAAACACAGTGATGGTGTGACCCTCTACACATGTGTATGTGAACACTAATGCAAAGGTGAAATCTATAAACAAATCTACACAAAATGTATATAGGTGTATATGTACCAGCCAGATCAGTGGTCAAATAAAAAATAAGAGGCGCTTTCAAACAGAAATCAAGTGTATTAAACACAGTGATGGTGTGACCCTCTACACGTGTGTATGTGAACACTAATGCAAAGGTGAAATCTATAAACAAATCTACACAAAATGTATATAGGTGTAAATATACCAGCCAGATCAGTGGTCAAATATCGATCAACACAGTGATGGTGCGACCCTCTTAATGTGTATAAACCTTACAAGCAGTGTAATCTTAGGAAATACATATCTCAATACATTTCCAGTGATAAAACCTATCCTGCCACTTCATATCATGCTGTACATGCAAAAAATATATCCAAAAATAAAAAATACAAAATTTGAGCTGTATTTTATCATTTTACATGTGAGTGTACTGATTGAAGATTGCAGTGATTTTAATAAATGTGTGATACTGGTTTACACTATTGGAGCACATATTATTTTTTTTCATGTGGACTGGGTTGGAAACATTCACTGTGGAACAACGATTGATCCTACTACCTTGGTGTATGGTAGATAAGCGATTATTGCCTTGCATGAGAGTGCTGGCAAATTAAGTTGGTGAGTGTAGGTCTTGAGGGAGTGGAATCACTGCACACAAGAGGAGAGGTGGAGGAGACACAACATCACCTGTGCTTTATCAAGATTTATTACCACTTTATTCGGACACATTTTTCTCACGTGTGTGGTCACGTTTTATTGTGGACTGATTTATATTTTTGAAGTTAATTTGCATTTTGTATTTTTTATTTTTGGATATATTTTTTGCATGTACAGCATGATATGAAGTGGCAGGATAGGTTTTATCACTGGAAATGTATTGAGATATGTATTTCCTAAGATTACACTGCATGTAAGGTTTATACACATTAAGAGGCTCGCACCATCACTGTGTTGATCGATATTTGACCACTGATCTGGCTGGTATATTTACACCTATATACATTTTGTGTAGATTTGTTTATAGATTTCACCTTTGCATTAGTGTTCACATACACATGTGTAGAGGGTCACACCATCACTGTGTTTAATACACTTGATTTCTGTTTGAAAGCGCCTCTTATTTTTTATTCGACCACTGATCTGGCTGGTACATTTACACCTATATACATTTTGTGTAGATTTGTTTATAGATTTCACCTTTGCATTAGTGTTCACATACACATGTGTAGAGGGTCACACCATAACTGTGTTTAATACACTTGATTTCTGTTTGAAAGCGCCTCTTATTTTTTATTCGACCACTGATCTGGCTGGTACATTTACACCTATATACATTTTGTGTAGATTTGTTTATAGATTTCACCTTTGCATTAGTGTTCACATACACATGTGTAGAGGGTCACACCATCACTGTGTTTAATACACTTGATTTTTTGTTTGAAAGCGCCTCTTATTTTTTCCTAGATGTCTGTGGGAGGATTTGGGTAGTTTACAGACATCTCCGATTAAATACTTAGTAAATGTAAAGTCTAGTTTTTTTTATTCTATAACAATAACAAACATGTCATACTTATCTCCTCTGTGCAGGGGTTTTGCACAGAGTAGCCTGGATCCTCCTCTTCTCGGGTCCCTCTTCTGTGCTCCTGGCCCCTCCCTCCTGTTGAGTGCCCCCACAACAAGCAGCTTGCTAACGGGGCACACAAGCCGAGCCGCAGCTCTGTGTATCCATTCAGCCCCACCCCCCTCTCTCCTTATTGGTTAACTGACTGTGATTGACAGCAGTGTGAGCCAATGGTTTCGCTGCTGTCTCAGCCAATCAGGAGGGAGAGCCCTGGACGTCCCAGGCACTCGTGGACATCGCTGGATCAAGATGGAGCTCAGGTAAGTATTGGGGGGGGGGGGGCTGAGCGAGCTGCTGCACACACTTAATGCATAAAGATAAAAAACCTTCTGCCTTTACAACTACTTTAAGATGAGCATAAGTATTGCAGGTATATGACCACTTACTGACCGCACCATAGCAGATTTACTGCTACAGGGCAACTCTACTGTGCAGAATAACGTGTATATATATATATATATATATATATATATATATATATATATATATATATATATATGTGTGTGTGAATCTGCACATGGGCCGCTTCTGCTGTGATTACTCACAGCAGAATCCATTCTTGTGGTGCCAGGCACTGGATGTCCACAGACACCCACTGATCGTCGGGCAGAGACTCAGAATGGAGCTCTGCCTATGTAAACCACGCAGAGCTTCATTTCTGACAGAGGGGAAGGGATGGATTTTGTGTCTCTGCAAAGCAGGGACTAAAATCCATCACTTCCCTGAGTAAAAGCAGCACACGCAGTACACCAAAACACTGACTAGGCACACAGTTAACCCTTTGATCACCCCTGATGTTAACTCCTTCCCAGCCAGTGTCAATAGTACAGTGACAATGCATATTTTCAGCACTGATCACTGTATTAGTGTCACTGGTTCCCGCAAAGTGTCAAAAGTGTCAGTTAATATCCGCTTGTCCATCACAATATAACAGTCCCGCTATAAGTCGCTGATCGCTGCCATTACAATAAAAATTAAATAAATAAAAATCTCAGTATACTGTGTATACTATAGTTTGTAGACGCTATAACTTTTGCGCAACCAATCAATATACACTTATTACGATTTTTTTTTTTTAATTGTCGGTTTGTTTATGTTTATAGCACAAAAAATTTAAAATGAAGTAGTGATCAAATACCACCAAAAGAAAGCGCTGCGTAAACTGTTGGCGCTATATAAATTGTGAATAATAATAATAATAATTTGTGGGAAAAAAAACATCATTTTTTTTGGGAGGTACAGCGTTGCATGACTGTGCAATTGTCAGTTAAAGTAATGCAGTAAACATGTGCATATCATTTCGTTCCGATGTCATTGTTCGACTAAATTCGACAAATTCTTTAATTTGGAAATATTGGAATTAAGGAAAACCTGTTTGACTAATTTTTCTGAAAAAGGGAATTTTCGAAAAATTCGGAAATTTGAAATTTAAAAATCCGATAATAAGAATGAAAATCAAAAGAACGAAAATCCGAAAATTCGAGAACCCAAAAATCCAAAATGATAACTAACTAATAATAACTATTACTAACTATTAAATTATAGGTATTGGAATTTCCTTTCAAATTTGTCTGTTAGTGAATGTAACAAATACAAATTTATACGTAGTTACGTATTGACCAAAATAATGAATTCCACATCTAAACAAATTGAACGTAACAAATTAATAATAATAAATTGCAATAATAATAATAAAAAATGTTTTATTATTATTAATTATTTTAAATTTGTTATGTTCCATTCATTTAGATGCGACATTCATTATTTCTTATTATTTGTAACTTCGGATAAATTCGTATTCATTACGTTCACTAACAGCCAAATTTGAAATTAAATTCCAATACGTATAATTTAATAGTTATTATTAGTTAGTTATTATTTTGGATTTTCTGATTTTTCAAAATGATCAAGATAAACAATACCGCATCTAAATGAATGGAACTAATTCAAATTCTTACGAATGTACAAATTTATTCGAAATAATGAATTTCGATCAGAACGAATGACCCGAAAAACGAATAAAAGAAACAAACGAATGAAATGAAAACTAACACATTTTTTGGAAGTGCACATGTCTATAATGCAGTGCTGCATCGCAAAAAAATGGCCTGGTCATGAAGGGGGTAAATCTTCCCGGAGGTCAAGTGGGTATTCATTAAGTGATTCATTTAGCAAAAATAGGTGACATTTGGGTGAAAGTTGTGTAAGCTTGAGTGAAAGCATTAACAAAAAAAACTTATAATTATATTTTATATATACAGTATATATGTGTATAATATATATAGCTCAATTTCAGGAAGATAAACATAATGCAGTTATGTATTAATTTAAAAAAAAATCAATAAATGTATTTTAAAAGACAGCAAGTATAAATACCTGATTTCAATTAAGTATCATCGTTTTATAATCCCCATATCAAGAACACTCAGACTGGATGAAAGAAGGACAGCACTAGTAGCCAATTAAATAATGATATTTGAAGCGCTTCACAATGTGCATGAAAATGAATATATAAGAATAAATATAAATAGTCAAATAAATCCAGCGGTGAGTAAAAATTCCTATAAAATCCAGCAATCAAAATAGTGTAAAATTATTAAAAATTAGTGACACCAAATGTGTAAAAAATTCACATAAAAAATCCACATAAAAATAAATATATAGGGATGTATTCAGAAGGTTCAATTATACAGGTGTAGAATCCTGATTGGTATAGAGCTTTTGATCACTAGCAAAGCTGTTTAAAAACACTTGCTTAATTAAGGTGCTCATTGATAGTACCAATGTGTTTTTTGCTTCTATTCACAACCAATGTGGGAATCATAAACAGGCAGATAAGAGAAAAAAAACAATCATTGTGCAATAGTTAGGATACCAAGGTACACAGGCAAACTTCAATCCACTCACGTGTGCCTTATAATGATAAGGCATATGCAGGTTTTACTATAGCAGTCAGCCGCCTTAGACAGGAGCAGATTCAGTGCAGTACACTGTGTGAAACTGCTGATCTGCAAGGAGGAGCCAAGGAAGCTCTGTGCAGATCAGCAGTTTCACACAGTGTACTGCACTGAATCTGCTCCTGTCTAAGGCGGCTGACTGCTATAGTAAAACCTGCATATGCCTTATCATTATAAGGCACACGTGAGTGGATTGAAGTTTGCCTGTGTACCTTGGTATCCTAACTATTGCACAATGATTGTTTTTTTTCTCTTATCTGCCTGTTTATGATTCCCACATTGGTTGTGAATAGAAGCAAAAAACACATTGGTACTATCAATGAGCACCTTAATTAAGCAAGTGTTTTTAAACAGCTTTGCTAGTGATCAAAAGCTCTATACCAATCAGGATTCTACACCTGTATAATTGAACCTTCTGAATACATCCCTATATATTTATTTTTATGTGGATTTTTTATGTGAATTTTTTACACATTTGGTGTCACTAATTTTTAATAATTTTACACTATTTTGATTGCTGGATTTTATAGGAATTTTTACTCACCGCTGGATTTATTTGACTATTTATATTTATTCTTATATATTCATTTTCATGCACATTGTGAAGCGCTTCAAATATCATTATTTATTCTTTTTAAGTGACTCTGAAAACACTCTCTTTTGATAGCAGCCTCACTTGGTTTTATGTGTAATTATCAGCTATTTAGCATCACAGCGCTTTGTGTTTTTTATATATATTTTTTCCACTAGTAGCCAATTAGTTGTGCTGCCTTGTACATGTACTGACAAGGAACGTGTGCAGAAAGACCAGAGGGATGACCTCATCAATCTACCTGCTGCTTGCGTGCCAGGGGGTGACCTAGCTGTGTTGCTTACTTGTAGCAAAGAAGATGCATGACTCCAGTCTGGATTTGTTATCTGGTTGGGACATTTAAATATTAGAACTGCTTGAGCATAATTAAAAATCCTTTGACATTTTAAATGGCACCTTAATGCTTCTTGTCAGTGACATCAACTCGTGCATTTCAACATACCATAATGCACAGATCGGAACCATCTGCATATTGTGGTGTGCTGCAATGAAAAATTTTTATTCATGATTGGCAACCAATTTGTATTGGAGTACATTTTTTAATGGGACACTACACACAAAAACAAGAAAAAAGAGAAATAGTTGTCATAGTATGTTGTGTCATAAGTTTTGTGGCTTGTCTGACTTGTAGAACATTGATTTCAATGGCCTGCCCTAATGCAATGCACATTAATGCAAATCCGAAGAAAAAATTACATGTGGGGCATGTGGAGGGTAAGTCAACTAGGGAGAAATAAAGGTAAAAGTAGTAAATAGGAACAAAATGAAAGAAAAAAAAACAAAAAACTGAAACTCTCTCTTTCTTTTTTTATTACATTCGAGATTACCTTGTCATCAATTATAGATCAAGTGAAATGCCATTAATCTTTTTTATCCAATGAATAGAGTAAAGGCAATATAATGTTTCTTGTCATTTTGACAGTCAGAAAATGCCGGTAACAGCCAGGGGGTACTGCAAAAGGGGGAGAGGTAAATTGGTTAATTAGGTAGGCACAGGTTTTAGGCAGAGAAGGAAGGCACAGTCGGCAGGGGAACCAGTGATAAGGATAGTACTGCGACTACTAACAGGAAAGAGCAGGGAAATCAAAGGAAAAGACACTAGAAGGGGCAGTAGACAATTGAATATTTTGTATTTTCATATCTGGCACTCTTGACTTTTTTTCAGGTTTCCATTAGGTTATATGTAGTTAAAATTATTTTGTTTATACAGCTCAATAACTCATGCTGAAATGTACACACAGGAATGAATGAGTCAGAGAAATGACTTGGCCTCCTCCCTCGCCCTCCTTGTCTGCAATTTTTGAGAATGCCATAAACAGAGTCCAAAAGGCAAGAGCTTCTTGCTTCTCTGCACCTGGGGCAGCTGCCTCTCCTGCCCACCCCTTTTCCCAGCCCTGGGGGCTCTGTGGAAGCATTTAATCAAATAAGCCCATTCCTAGACAGTCTGCCTTCCATGAACCTTGTCTGCCAGTCCAGCCCTAATGCCCCGTACACACGATCGGACTTTCCGCCAACAAAACCGTGGATTTTTGTTCGAAGGATGTTGGCTCAAACTTATCTTGCATACACACGGTCAAATGTTGGCCAACAATTACGAACGTGGTGACGTACATGACGTACGATGAGCCGAGAAAAAAAGGAGGTTCAATACCCAGTACAGCTCTTTCTGCTTGATATTGAGCATGCGTGAACTTTTGTGCATTGGACTTGTGTACACACGATCGGAAGTTTTGTTGGCGGAAAATTTGAGAACCCGCTAGCCAACATTTGTTGGTGGAAAGTCCGACAAAAGTTCAATGGAGCATACACACGGTCGGACTTTCAGCCAACAAGCTCACATCCAACATTTGTTGTCGGAAAATCTGATCATTTGTATGGGGCATAAGATTAGACAGCCTCTCCCTGCAACTTGAATCCCATGCTGCCTGCCCTGGGAGTGAGTGCCTACCTGGCTCAATAGTCTTCACTCCTGGTCAGGGGAGGGTCAGTGAAAGGAGTGAGCCAGGGATTTTACAGGGCAGCGTGGCTGTGTAGTAATGTAGGAGGCATCTGTATCATTAAGTGAGGCGCCCTTTCTGATAAAGAGGTGTGTTCTCAGTGGGTACCCTACTCTCTTCCCTCCACTGTAGGCTGATATTGAAAGGGAGGAGAGAGCAGCATCCTATAACAAACAGTGGATGAGACCTTTTTGCATGTAACATGAAATTTTTTTAACTTGATTTTTTATATGCCTAGTTTGAGATATGCTCTCTTTTATCACAACCTTAAAAGGCGACGTCTATAAAAAATTATATCAACATTTTGCTCATTATATAAAGCAGGGGTGGATCCGGGGGGGGGGGGGCAATGGGGCAATTGCACTCCCCGAGAACATACGAGCAGGTGAGCTCTGAGCCGGCGGGTGAGTGAGTAATCATGCCGCCGGCCCAAAGCAGGCGGCTGGCGTGTGACTGAGGCTGAGCGAGGCAGCGAGCAGGCAGGTGTTGAAGCCACTCCCCTTCTGATAATGTGACTAAAGGGACGTTGCGTCGCGGCCATCTTGGTACTCCCGCACTCGTCCACAGTAAGCCTAGTGTTTGTCGGAAAGCGGACATCATTATACACCCACCAGAGTCTTGCTTATCACAGTTATTTTTAACAGTAAACTCAACTTATATTTCACTAAATAAGCTGAGTTTACTGTTAAAAATAACTGTGAAAAGCAAGACTCCGGTGGGTGTATAAAGATGTCTGCTTGCCGGCTTCTAACTCTAGTCTTACTGCTGACAAGTGAGGGTGTACCAAGATGGCCGCAATGCAACATGCTTTTGCATGCATATTCTGATTTACATGCGGTAATGAGTTACAATATCTCTCACTGCCTGCCCTCACTCTGGGACACATCCACTGGCAACTTGGCAAGTGACAATCCGCATGTTGTGGCAGACGACATTGGCAAGTGACAATCCGCATGTTGTGGCAGGCGACATTGGCAAGTGACAATCCGCATCTTGTGGCAGGCGACATTGGCAAGTGACAATCCGCATCTTGTGGCAGGCGACATTGGCAAGTGACAATCCGCATCTTGTGGCAGGCGACATTGGCAAGTGACAATTCGCATCTTGTGGCAGGCGACATTGGCAAGTGACACGCTGCATCTGGTGGCAGGCGACGGTAGCAAGTGACACGCTCAGGGCTCCCAATGATTCTGCATTATGGTGAGTTGAACGATTTTCATTTTACATTACAATGTAATAATATAAATAATGCGCCTCAATCATCCTGACACCACATTAACCATGGTGCTGTGATGATTGAAGCGCCAACACCAGCCATTGCCCCGACAAATTGCCCGCAAAATTTTATGGCAGTGCCCCTCCCGAGACTAGGCTCTGGATCCGCCCCTGATATAAAGCTGAAGTTTTGTCGTTTTTTTTTTTTGAATGGTTAGATTGGTAAAGCTTGGACCAATGTAAGTATGTTTGTGCCATACCTGTGAGATTCCTGTAGAAGCTGGAAACCACTGTAGAAGGCACCTCTAATACAGTGAACTCGGTTCCCTTGATAATCAGCTGCCCTCCTGCTTACTGAAAACAGAAGGTCACACAAATTGCACGGGCACTGTTTAGAGAAAGCGTAAAAATGCAAAATGTTTTCTGACTGGCACCTATGCCAAGCCAGTGACCTTGTGTGTTTACAATGCTTGGCAAGGGAACTGGAAGCTAGTGGACATCATCAGTACAGTAGTGGTACCTACTAAACTGATTTATAGCTTCCATGAAAGTCCAACAGGTATAGCACATACATACCGTATTTACAAGCTGGACCATTGTAACTATGTAAAAATTACATCTCAAATAGTGTAATAACAGGTTTTAAAGCACTGGAGCCCAACACAAGGTATCCCATTGTGTGCATCTTCAAAGGTTAATACAACTTGCACAGTATCATGCAATAACTTGACCAGTGTAGTCCAGATGTACCCCACCTTTCCTTTTACTGCTATACCACTTGTACTCCAAACCCCCTTTTCCTTCCCTCTTGAATTAACGAGACCACACCATGCTTCTGGAGTATAAATGGCCATAACAGCCTTTTTTTATTAAACAATCTGGATAAATACCTCCAATATCAACTTAAATATATATATGCCATATAACATCAGTGAAAAACAACATGTTTTTAACCTCAATCTGTTGGTCAATGACAGAGCTACCCCCATCCACCACATATAACACCAGTACACTGCGGAAACCATTTTCAACCTGATAGGCCTCCAGCTGTACCGCTCGGAGACAACCCCCTACCCACAGTGCAACCATACCGGTATTCCTTTTCGGGAACACACCGGAGGGGCCATACTATTGATGACCCCCCCACCCCTTTTTCCACATTTGTTTACCGCTACCATCAACGACCAACAGAAAAACACAGCCAACTCCCAGCTGTCATGACGACCAACTGCATCCGATCCTGAAAAATAAACACACACATTAACGACACCAACAACAAACTCTAACAGGGAGGGAGGGTGGGAAAATCTGCCTCCTCGTGTCTCCTTCCCAACACACTGCCCCAATCCTGGCTCCGCCCCTTCCTTTTCTATGGCCACTCCCCCCACCTTTCCTGCTGTCTCCTCCCCACACTCAACCAGTCTTTTTAACACTATGTGTGTCACACTAGACACACTGTAATGCCCATCCCCACACTATATTTCTCTTCTTTTTATCCTTCTGGGCCTCACTGTACCAGCAAATCCCATTTGCATCCAACGTTAGAAACTTTTAACACCATCCAGTGTTCACATGACACACCTTTTTGCATCATGATTATATATGGTGATGCGCCTAGTTTTGTACTGTATTTTTTGTTCTGGTAATTGTACTTTGATCATTCATCAGCTGTATGTAATGTTATATTGTATAACAATCTGTTAATATATAGAACATGTATGATTTTATCAGCTTCAGTCAGTTCATATCAATGTAACCATCCAAAAATTGATCTGTGAAATCAATGCATACTTTGGCCTTGTGCTTATTTTGGTCTAGCTGACGTATTATATAAGAACAATGAACATCTTGTCACAACGAATTCAGCTCAGGATTAAGGGAGATTTTAAGAAATCCTTTGGTGAGTCACAGTGTCAAGATGTGAAAAATGAAATGAAACACGCAATAATAGATCTTAAGGTAGTAATGATGCACACTATTACTCAATTGCCCATTTCTACAAAGCAATAGAGGCATATATAGTAAAATAATATTAATATTAAAATGTATTTTTAGGTTAATAAACACATTTTGAAGCTGAAAATCTAGACATGACAAGGAAAAGTATGGCCAATGCTTTTTTGGTCCTACTTCTCCTATGGATCACAGGGGTACAGTTCATTCTGCAATCCTGTGACCCATTTTCAGCTGACAGCAGGCTAAAGCCCACTGTCAGCTGACATCACTCATCTGGTCCAGGCTGTGGAAAGATCCTGACTGCCTGGACTGTCAGCTGGCTCAGCCTCTCAGCTGTGCCACTGGGAGACTAAGCCAGGCTCCTCTCCTGACCAGGGCTCCAGTTAGCACTGGGGGGGGAGAGCAGAGAGTCAGAGAAGTGAGCAATCAGTGATGTTTGATCGTTCAGTTCTTGGTGCAGATCCGATGCTGCATCCACCTAGGTGAGTATAAAAATGTTTTCATTTTTTTAATACCCAGTACTTCTCTTTAAAAAGCCACCTGTGTCCAGAATAATGATGAGCTGAACATATCTGGGTTTGTTCAGACAGATTCAGCGACTTTGAACCTCACTGAAGTCAGTTAAAAACAACCATGGACATTTTCTAAGCAAACAGTAAAGGGATTATCAAACAAATGGGGGTTGAAAAATGTGCCAATGTAAAATAAAAGTTAAAAAAAAACAGCTTGACAAAAATCAGCGATTTTAGTAATGATTGAAATGAGACATTAAAAATGCTAAATTTCTTTAAAGCTGAAATCCAGGAATTCAACCACTTTTTAAAATGCGCTTGATTACTATGCCACCTCGTAGAATTATCCCTCTAATTTACAATTTACATTTTACAGAGTGCTGGGAGCATAGCTATCACTATACTGGTGCTCTGATGCTGGATCTTCTGGTCTCAGCTCCTGCTCTGCCTGCCCCTACCTTTCTTCTGCCCGATCGTATACTTTGTATTATGTTAACCAGAGAGCTGTATGAAAAAGCAGCATTGCTTTTATCAGAATATAATGATAGCTGTGCTCCCGGCATTCAGTAAAACCATCAGTTGTAAATAGAAGAGTAAGGTCCACAAGGTGGCATGCACCGCATTGGACTTAAAGTGGGAGTAAACTTCTATGCATGATTTTTACCTATTGATAGGCTTATAATAAGGCTTACCTATAGGTATAGTAAATATCTCCTATACATGCACAGTTTAGGAGATTTTTACTTTAGAGGCAGCAAGTGACGGTTACCAAATGCAGGTTGCCAAAAGTACCATGCGATCCAGTTGCAGTGCATTTCCAAAATTGGTGCATGCACGACTTTAGTGTGGTGCGATGTGAGCCCTTTTTAACAATGAATGGGCTGAAACTGCACTCCAGTGAATCGCATGTGAATTGAACAGGAATGTAGTGCAGTTCCTGTGTGATTCACATGTGGTTCATAGTACAAACCGAGGCTTAACGACAGGTCTGGCAGATGACAGCTGATATAAACAAAGGGCCAGGGTCTCTAGGCAATGTCTTGCCATTGAACCTGGGGAGGGACCTCACTCTAATGTTTTTGTGCCTTGTGTCTCCCTTAAAGTGGATGTAAACCCAATATCATCCTTTCTAAACTACTGCCATAGGGGTTATCTATAAGGATATACATGCCTCCTGCATGTATCTTTACCTGTCAAATGTCTCCCCTCTGTCTGTTATGAGAGCCGAAAAATTGCAGATTCTGTGGGCGGGTCTGTTGTCTGGAGCTCGGTGGGTGGAGTCGTAATGTCAGTAGACTCCCCGCCCACCTCTACACTCTCCTTGTCAATATGCATTTTCTCCTGTGTATTTCTTACACTGAACTTCTGCTATGATCTCTAACATCCAGTGAAAAGACAGGAAAGTAACCACATGACTTCAGCATGCCAAATCATGCTAAGGTATGGAACAGCCAATTCTCGCAGAGCTGCTGAAGAAAGGAGTGGGCGTGGGAATTAAAAAATAATGCATGTCTTAGGCTAGTGCACGAGATATAGATAGAGATATAAATTACCTGTCACTCACAGCAAGGGGGAGGATTTGACAAAGTTTTTCTCAGTTTGTCAAGATTTATCTCACTGAACAATAAAAGAGGATTGCTCAGAGATGGATTAACTCTTTGTGGCAAGACTGGGCTCAAATGATAGGAAATCTTATACTCTACAGTATGATATATATATATATATATATATATATATATATATATATATATATATATATATATATATATATATATATATATATATATATATATATATATATAAAAAATTCGGGTTTACATCCACTTTAAAATTTATACCAGACTTATGACCTATAAGTGGGGGGGGGGGGGGGGGGGGCGTGCACATCATTTTTTTTAATACTATCCCAGTATTTCATGCACCGTAAGCCCATTCTTATCTTTTACATATTCTTAACAAACAGTAAAAGCTATTTAAACAAACCATCTGTGACATGTTCGGCTGCTTGTGCTGTTCAGTAATTTATCCTTAATGGTCCTCAAAGATCACAAAAGAGACTGTAAAGTTGGGTATAGGTCGGTTTCTAACAGCTTACTAGCACCTGGAATTTATTGACATTACAAGTCTTCCATAATTCTTCCCTCAGTAGAAAATAAAGAACAAAAATGTGATTATTTCAGTACCTGTGTTGTGAACTTTAAAGATACATTACTCAACAATGCCTATAGTTACAGAGGCGAATAAGATGTTTTTGCAAAGTGATTTTTACTGCTTGCAAGAAATCACTAACAATATACTTTCTAACATAAGAATAGTATTAACAGTGCTTGCATTGAATATTTATTCATGCTGATAGTTAATCATTAAGTGCTCTGAATTTCCCCTGTTGCTATATTAGAAGAGTCCACCTGTCCTCCTGGGGACTACAGTATACAACACTGGGAAATCCCTATCTTTGAGCAGATTTGGCAATAACATGCAGTGCAAATAAAATACAATAAAATGCAATAAAACTGCCACAGAATCTTATAAATGTGAAATTAGAAAATACAATGTAAAATAATATAAAAATAAAAATAAAAAGTCTTAAGTGAAATGTGATTCACATAGATAGTAAGCAATATGCAATGCCCAATTAATGTGCAGCATGGAGGATGCGCATCAAAGGGATGAGTCCAAGGAAATGAGTGAGTGGATGACAGTAGTAAAAGGGCTTCTAAATTGAATCCAATATGTTGTCCTTTAAAGCTGATAAACCTCCACCGTATCACCTTGTGATCTGTCCCTTTAGTGTAAAGGCTTACCAGAAATCTGGATCAAATGGAGCCTGTAGTCTCCTTAAGTCTGGCACCGCACTCTGGAACACTGCTGGTCGTATTCCGTTATACCTTGCACCCTAGGCAGGTTCCCTGCCCTCTGTGTATCACTAACACATGCCTCATCCACTCACTCATTTCCTTGGACTCATCCCTTTGATGCGCATCCTCCATGCTGCACATTAATTGGGCACTGCATATTGCTTACTATCTATGTGAATCACATTTCACTTGGGACTTTTTATTTTTATATTATTTTATATTGTATTTTCTAATTTCACGTTTATAAGATTCTGTGGCAGTTTTATTGCATTTTATTGTGTTTTATTTGCACTGCATATTATTGCCAAATCTGCTCAAAGATAGGGATTTCCCAGTGTTGTATACTGTAGTCCCCAGGAGGACAGGTGGACTCTACTAATATAGCAACAGGAGAAATTCTTAGCACTTAATGATTAACTATCAGCATGAATGAATATTCAATGCAAGCGCTGTTAATACTATTCTTATGTTAGAAAGTATATTGTTAGTGATTTCTTGTTTCAGGTTTTACCTTATAACGGCAGCTCTAAGTGCGTCGAATCACTCTATATCCATTTGAGTGCTAGGATCAGAGTGTTTTCTTACATTTTGATATTTTGTACGATTTTTACTGCTTGTTCAGAATATTGTAATGCTTTCATTTGTATAGCCTTGGTAAACCTTCACTCTTAATAGGTTTCTATTTCATTTGTAGATTTCAAGGGACAGTCCATCTAAAGGTGATAAGAGTGCTTCTAACTGAATAAGAGCTCTTCTGACTGGTCAGTGTCTGAGGATTGGCTTGTTATTGTTGTGGTTACAGTTGTCATGTGCAGACACAGTAAGATAAAAATAATGATTCAAATTAGTGGGGAATAATCACTGGTTTTAATGCACAGTACAAGGTGATAGAACATACAGTATATATAAAAAGTATTGGCTGATCCTCCTGAATGAACACGTGTTAGGCCCCCACCTACCAAGAGCACCTACATTTTTTTTTTTACAGGAACCACCCAGTTTTGGTAGTCATGTAGTGAGAAATATTCTGGAGAATCCATGATTTTTTAGATCAAAAGGATTTTTCGCTTGTGGTAGGTGTTATGTATTTTGAATAAGTAAATCTAATTTGTAAAGGAAAAAAAAAAACATGTCCATACTTACAGATGGAAAAATATGTTAGACTCAGGATTTCATGTCTTGCGACAACACTCGTATGGTTTATGCCCCACAGCACCTATACAGGCTTCAATATATAAACCGCTCTAAGGCAGCACTTAGGAAACGCATCTCTGAACAAATGCACAATAATGTGATGTTTCATTACACCACAATTTTGGAGTATTGAGTCTGCTAGACCCCATAGAAGAGGTGTAAATCGAATGAGGAGTATCTCACAAAAGGAAACTAGGTGGAATTTTAATATGGACGCAATCCTTGAAATTCTTAAGGACTGGCGCAGACAGATTGTGCAAAATTGTCTTTTATGCATTCTGAAAGTGGTAAAGAATGCTCCAAATTCATGTACCTGTCTAGAATTTGTACTTGATTTTGGCTCAAGCTGCACCACCTTTAGAATGCACAAGAGACACTTTCGCAAAATCTGTCTGAGCCAGTTTTTCTCTCTGTACACCAAAAGAGAGTTTATCTTAATTAGCTCCTCTTTTACATTTGTTGCAAATGCTTCATGAATTTGGCACAATACGTTATCAAAAGGGATTAACACCAGAAAAGTGGCGCAGCAGCTTTATTGAATTTCCCCCAATAAGTTAAAAGGGTCTGAATGTAGGATTGAATATCAACTGTTTTATCAGTGATTTGTGAGATTACGATGTGAATGGATATATACATATTCTTTGTGCCATTTTAACTGTTTTTGGTAGAATAATGGGCAGGTTCTGTGTATTTTATATATTTATACATAAATATATGGATATATATCGGCATATAAATGTGAATTTTTATATATATAATATATATCCCTATTCTATGCAAGAGCTCAGTATTCATTGTTATATATATATTTTATATATGTTTTATATTTTTTTATATGTTTTTTTTTTTTTTATCAGTTATTTGCATGTTTAGCCCGTTCAAAAAATAATGCATCCACACATCCCTTCTGATCCAAAACCTAGGAGCTTTAAGACCCTGATAGCCATTACTTATTTCTCCATTGTACCCTTAAAAGAGAAGTACAGTATGTTTTTTTTTTTTTTTTTTTTTTGCAGATTCATACTTACCTAGGTGGATGTCACCTCTTCACTGAGAACCGAGCCACTGAACATCGCTGATGGCTCGGTTCCCTCGCCTCCCCGGGCGAAGAGCTGCTGACTATCAGTCAGCATCTATCCTGCTCTGCTCCTCCACGCTCATTGGAATGCTGAGCTGTGGAGGGGTGGGGAGCGGCAGTCTCAGCCTCTCAGCGGCCCGCTGAGAGGCTGAGACTGCTATCAGTCCAGGCAGCTGGTGGATCCAGACATCCTAAGTCGGGATGACGCACTGCTTCGACTGAATCCAGTGATGGCAGCGGAGAGCGGACTTCAAACCGCTCTCCGCTGAAAATGGGTCACAGGAGTGCATAATGAATTGCACTCCTGTGACCCAAAGGAGAAGCCCAGTCTAAAAAGCTCAGGCTGGACTTCTTTTAATAACATGACTTTTACCCTAACCAAATGTTACCTGCCCAGTCAAGTCAAAAAGCTGGTGTTTCAACAGATTGTGTCAAATATTACGCAAGGATAGATTATAGTTGGTGCAGATGTTATCTTTGTACTGGATTCCAAACTAAACGCCACCTCAGGTAGTGCACATTTTTCTTTGCCTTCTATTAATGTAGTCTGAAATCATCTTCACTCCCTACAGCTAGTTGATATGTGGCATATCCTACACAACTCTGATGGGGATTTCACTTTCTATTCTGCACCCCATACATCTTTCAGTACAATAAACTATTTCTATTAATGTAATGTGAAAACACCTTCATTACCTACAGCAAGTTGCTATGTGGCATGTCCTGCATCCCACTGAGAGGGATTTCACTTTGTTTCAATGTTTTTATAAAGTATTTCACAAAAGGGAATACAAAAAAGTTTTAACAAAGAATGTGTATTTCCCGCAATATAAAATACAATCTGAATGACTAGATATCTAAATATTTTTTTTAAAGCATGAAAGTACATATAAAATGTGCGTTCTTCCAAGGAAGAATCTTCACTGTCAATATAGGTTGTACTATCAGTGTCAGTATTGGGTAGCCCCAGAAGTTGTTTAATACTCTAGATGTGACATTAACAAAGTACATCTCATTATACAGTAGAGGACAGACCATCTACATATTGCAATCCCAAATTAAAGATCAGCTTGTAAACCTTTGTGGATTGGAGATGCGCTTGGTATAGAACGTATACATTTGTGAAAAGGGATCACTACCTTCAGAAGAAGGAAGCCGCATCCCTCGTCACCCAGAAACCGGACGTCCCTCTGAGGAAGTAGCTGTTGTTCTGGGTTTGTAGGGACTAGGCGAGATGACCCACAAAAGACAACAGCAAAGACTGAAAAGAGGGAAAGAGAAGAAAGGAAAGGTTGAGGGGAGAGTAGGGTATGACCCCACGCACCGAATCCCACCATCCTGAAGCTTCTCTAATCGGGTATGGATCGAGGATCTCCAGATACTTGACCCATGAGTCCCAGACTTTTTCGAACATCTGCATTTTATCATTCAAGATCTCTGTCATGCCCTCATTAATCATAATCCAGGAAAGTTTCTGCTTGAGCTGTTCAAATGGCAAGATAGTCTATTTCCAAGATTTTGTGATAATTTTTTCTGATATAAATATAAATGCTATGAGACATCCCTGGGATTTCAACGCTGTTTCCACCTTGCAACCCAGCAGAGCCTGTCTCAGGGATTTTACAAGGTTTACTTGGGTAAGAGTGTAGATAAAATTATACACCCTAATCTAGTAATGCCTTACCTTGGGACATTGCCGCCATATGTGGTACATCGTTCCCTCCTGTCCGCATCCACGGAAACATAAGGGAGACGCTTATGGTATATAGGTTGCCAGCCTAGCTGTACTATCTCAGAAGCACTTTGTAGCTTGCTTCAATAATTGAGGTATTTATGAGAGACCTTAAGGCCTCCTGGGCTATAATATGCCATTCATCCAGCTCAATGGTTTCCTGAAGGTCTCCCATTTATCCATGTAGCCCTGTTTAACAGGGGAATTAGTCAAAATAGTATACATTTCAGAGATATGTCCTTGGACTTTATCGAACTTCTGAAACAAATATTTCATAGAGGACATAGTTGCTATATCAGAATTCCATGATAGAGTACTTAAGAAATGTGTTACCTGTGTATAATGGAAGTATTCTGAAACCGGCATTTGATGTTTCTTTGTTAATACCTCTTGTCAATATTCCTCCTGGATCACATAAGTCAGCTTTACGCAGCAAACCTTTATTAGTCCACCAGTCGAACGTTTTGGGGGTGAGACCTAGGGTGAATTCCCCATTTCTTAGAATAGGGGCCAGAGTGGTGTGCTGAGATTTAAATTTGTATGATTTTGATAGTCTATCCCAACTATCCAAGGAGAGGGACAGTGCTGGGCATAAAATTGGGGGCCATTCCTTAGGTGGCAACCAGAGGATATGAGAGATCACCGGTCTGGACAAGGATAGGCCTCCACTTGCATCCAGATAGGATGGGGTTGATTAGAGTGAAATTTGGGTAGCTGGGCCAACTGTCCTGCATAATAATAGTTTTGCAAGTCTAGAGTCCCCAGCCCTCCTCTCCTCTTGGGAGTAAATGTGCGCTTGTTCACCCTAGGCCTCTTATACCCCCAAATAAAGGATATATGTTTTTTTCTGGAATGCTAACAAGTCTGATCAGACAAGTGCCTTTAGTCTCTGGAAAACAAAGTAAAAACAACAAGGTACACCAGACTAAGTGCAGTATATATTAAAAAAGGAATTTATTAAGTTATCATCCAAATGACTACTCGCATAATGTCTGTGAAAAACAGGCATATAAGTTCAAAGGAAGTCCGTGGTCACCGGGGGAGTCCAGGATTATATCCAGAAAGGTGTCCCAGCACGCTACAGTGATGTGACAGCAAGGAGGTGGAGAGAGTCGGCCTGGTTCCTGCTTTGCGCTGTACAAGCCTGCGTGGAACGCACATGGGAGGTTCCGGAAACCCAAAGTGACGTTGGGACATGTCAGAGGCCATGTTTAACCAGTTGCCGACTGCCGCACGCGATGTACGTTGGCACAATGGCACGGGCGGGCATAAGGGCTTACCTTTACGTCCCTGCCTGCCCACGGGCGGGGGGTCCGAGTGGACCCCCCCGGTGCCTGCAGCGGTCGGATTCTTATCAGGAGCGATCTGAGGTGAAGGGGAGGCCACTGATTCATGGCCACCCCCTCACGATCGCTCCTGGCGATTGACAGGCTTCCTCGGCTTCTGTAATGTAAGCAGAAGCGGAGGAAGTGATGTCATCTCTCCTTGAGTCTGTCTTTTCATTCTGGCGCCGAGGAGAGAAGACATCAAGTAAGTCTGCACCAACACTACCTTTACAGTAGAACACTCTAGGTACCTGTCACAGTGACACCAATAGCAGTTTTTTTTTTCCTGATTATTGCATTGGTGTCAGTTTGTGACAGTTATAAGTGGTAGGGCAGTTAGTGGTAGGCCCCTTTAGGTCTAGGGTACCCCCTAACCCCCCCTAATAAAGTTTTAACCCTGTGATCACCCCCCATCGCCAGTGTCACTAAGCAATCGTTTTTCTGATCGCTGTATTAGTGTCACAGGTGACGCTAGTTAGGGAGGTAAGTATTTAGGTTCGCCGTCAGCTTTTTATAGCGTCAGGGACCCCCATATACTACCTAGTAAAGGTTTTAACCCCCTGATTGCCCCCTAGTTAACCCTTTCACCAGTGATGACCGTATAACTGTTCCGGGTGACGCTGGTTAGTTAGTTTGTTTATTATAGTTTCAGGGCACCCGCCGTTTATTACCTAATAAAGGTTTAACCCCCTAATCACCCGGTGGTGATATAAGTTAAGTTTTAGGGACAGATAGGGTCTGCGTTTCCCCAGGCAGCGTCAGGTTAGTGCCAGTACCGCTAACACCCACGCACACAGCATACACCTCCCTTAGTGGTATAGTATCTGAACGGATCAATATCTGATCCGATCAGATCTATACTAATGTCCCCAGCAGTTTAGGGTTCCCAAAAATGCAGTGTTAGCGGGATCAGCCCAGACACCTGCTAGCACCTGCATTTTGCCCCTCTGCCCAGCCCAGCCCACCCAAGTGCAGTATCAATCGATCACTGTCACTTACAAAACACTAAACACATAACTGCAGCATTTGCAGAGTCAGGCCTGATCCCTGCGATCGCTAACAGTTTTTTGGTAGCCATAGGTGTGTGCAGCCAATTGCATTTGGGTGTGCGCCTCAAATGTAATAAAACATGGACAGTGTTAGTAGAGCAGGGGACTTGTCAGTAGGGCAGAGGTTGGTTTCAGTAGGGCAGTGGATGGTGTCAGTAGGTTATTATTTAAAAAAATTTTTTTTACAATTCTTTTTAGGAGCCCTGTTTAGAAGCTTTGGTGAACTATCAGCAGGAGAAATCTGCGCCGCACTAGGTGATTAGGGTGTGCCCAGGCACACACGGCACACCCCATGCGCACGCCTATGTTGGTAGCGTTTTGATACAGTCGCTAATAGTCAGGAGTTTTTTTGCCTGTGAGTCTCACTAGTGTACCACTAAATTTAGAGCCCAAAATGGCAAATCAAAGGTACACTAGTGAAGAGGCCTAAACGTTTCTGAGCATGACAGATAGTGAAGAGGAAGTCACTCATCTGTCAGATTCAGGCTCAGAATACGAACCTGTAGACAGCAGCGGCTCCATGACAGATAGCTCTGACGACAGAGTTGTGGTCCTTGCCAAGGTCAGGCGTACCAGACCCCAATCTTCTTCTTCTGCTGTTGAGGTACAAGAACCGCAGTGCTCTCGTATGGAGCAGAGCAGTACTAGCGCCGCTATTCCTTCTGGTGAACTGGCAAGCACCAGCGGCCTAGGACACCCTGGTCGTACATCCAGCACTGCAGTAACATTTGGTGACGTGGCGAGTCCCATAAGTCCAGTTCAAGCTGGCGAGGTGGCAAGCACAAGTAGTGTCCCGCTGCCACCAAGAAGACGAACACAGGCCCGTAGTGCCCATAGTGCCCTTCCTGCTGCATTCGCCAATCCTAATTGGGAACCCACCACTTTTGCAGCACCCGTACTTCCCCCATTCACTGGCCAACCCGGCATTCAGGTGGAAACAGTTGATTTTACGCCACTTGATTTTTATTCGCTGTTTTTCACCGAAGATCTCTATAGATCTATTGTGGACCAAAGCAATTTGTAGGCTGGTCAACACATCACCACTATTCCGCAGTCCTCCCTTGCCAGAGATTGGAGACCAATTACGGTTTCCGAATTTAAGCTCTTTCTGGGCCTTTCGCTCAATATGGGCATAACTAAAAAGAGTGAGTTGCGGTCATATTGGTCCACTGACCAAATTCACCATATGCTCTTGTTCTCTGCCTCCATGACCAGGGCACGATACGAGCAGATCTTGCGGTTCATGCACTTCAACAACAATGAACTCTGTATTCCTTGTGGAGACCCTGGATACAATCGGCTCTACAAAAGTAAACCACTTCAACCAACGTTTTGCAGACTCGTTTACTCCCCATCAAGTTTTCTGCGTTGATGAGTCCCTGATCAAGTTTTCTGGCCGCTTGTCATTCAAACAGTACCTTCCCAGCAAGCGTGCCAGATACGGGGTCAAGATGTATAAGCTCTGTGACAGGGCCACAGGCTATACGTGTAGTTTTATGGTTTACGAGGGAAAAGATAGCCACGTAGAGCCGACAAACTGCCCTGACTACATAGGAAGCGCTGGCAAGATTGTGTGGGACTTGGTGTCATCCTTATTCGGAAAGGGGTACCACTTATATGTGGACAATTATTACATGAGCGTGCCACTTTTTAATCACCTTTTTGATCATCAGATTGGAGCATGTGGCATCATGCGACCTAATTGCCGGGGCTTTCCCCAGCGACTTGTAGATTCTCATCTTAGGCTGGGGGAGAGAGCCTGCTTGCAGTGTAATAATTTGCTCGCTATGAAGTGGAGGGATAATAAGAATGTTTTCATTCTTACCTCCCTTCATGCAGACACGGCGGTCCAAATTACTACGGCGACTGGTGTTGTGGAGAAACCCCTCTGTGTCCACGAATATAACCAAAATATGGGAGGGGTGGACCTCAACGATCAGTTGTTGGCGCCGTACCTAGTTCCCGTAAGGCCAGACGCTGGTATAAAAAAGTGTCTGTATACTTATTTCAATTGGCTTTGCTGAACGCTCATGTACTATACAGAGCTTCAGGACGGACTGGATCCTTCCTTAAATTCCAGGAAGAGATCATCAGAGCCCTTCTGTTTCCAGACGGTGCTCCACCTCACCTTCCCAATCCAAATGCAGTAAGCGGGCTGCATGAGAGGCATTTTCCTTATGTCCTCCCGCGTACCACTACCCAACGAGCCCCCCAAAGAAAATGTCGTTTCTGCAGAAAGCGCGGATATAGATGTGACACCCGCTATTATTGCCCCTCCTGTCCTGACAATCCTGGTCTCTGCATTGGTGAATGTTTTGAGCGCTACCATACACTAGTTACGTTTTAGCGTAGGGTACAGCATTGCACAGACTAGGCACACTTTCACAGGGTTCCATTGCATTTTGAGAGACCCAAACCTGGAACCTGAAAAAAATGTAAAAAAAAAAATGTAAAAAAAAAAAAATGCACAAAAAAATATAAAATAAAAAAACAAAGATAGTTGTCGTTTTATTGTTCTCTCTCTCTATTCTCTCTCTATTGTTCTGCCCTTTTTACTGTATTCTATTCTGCAATGTTTTATTGTTGTTATGTTTTATCATGTTTGCTTTTCAGTTATGTAATTTTTTTATACTTTACTGTTTACTGTGTTTTACTGTTAACCGTTTTTTTGTTTTCAGGTACGCCATTCAGCTGCAGCGCGGATTTATTTATCTCGACAGCAACAGCATTTGCTCCCACGATACATAAAGCCGTGACTTCAGCGCTGTTGGAGGTGATTTCACCACCACAGTTACATACTTCAGCATATATGCCGAAGCATGGGGGCAGCAGGGGCGGAGGAGCAATTTGCTCTTACCTTTTGCGGGTGGATGCCCCCCATGCTTCGGCATATATATTTTAGGCACAGGTTGCAATAAAAAATGTTTTATTTTTTATTATGTTTTTTTTGTATTTGCTTTTCAGGTATGGTAAATCTTACTGTTATACTGTAATGTTACTTTGTTTTATTGTTAACCATCATTTGCTTAGCAGGTACGCCATTCAGTTGCAGCGCAGATTTATTTATTTTGACAGCAACAGCGTTTGCTCCCACGATACATAAAGCCGTGACTCCAGCGCTGTCGGAGGTGATTTCACCACCACAGTTAAAAAAAAAGAGCATATAAGCCGAAGCATTGGGGCAGCAGGGGCAGAGGAGCGATTTGCTCCTAACTTTTGGGATGGATGCCCCCATGCTTCGGCATATTTAAATGATGCATGTATGCCCATCATTAGAAGTGGGTGGATGAAGGGAGGTATTCTAATGGTGGGTATACCCACCGATCAATTTCTTTTTTTTCGTTCAGCCCACAGGCTGCATGAAAAAAAGATTACAATATATGCCCAACAAGGATCAGCAACGTACTGGTATGTTGCTGAACTTTGAGTGGTTATACCAGAATGATGCCTGCAGGTTTAGGTATCATCTTGGTATCATTCTTTTCAGCCAGCAGTCGGCTTTCATGTAAAAGCAATCCTAGCAGCTAATTAGCCTCTAGACTGCTTTTACAAGCAGTGGGAGGGAATGTCTCCCCCCCTCCCACCGTCTTCCATGGTTTTCTCTGGCTCTCCTGTCCCAACAGGGAAACCGAGAATGCAGCCGGTGGTTCAGCCAGCTGACCATAGAGCTGATCAGAGACCAGAGTGGCTCCAATCATCTCTATGGCCTAAGAAACCGGAAGCTACGAGCATTTCATGACTTAGATTTCGCCGGATGTAAACAGCGCCATTGGGAAATTAGGAAAGCATTTTATCACACTGATCTTGGTGTGGTCAGATGCTTTGAGGGCAGAGGAGAGATCTAGGGTCTAATAGACCCCAATTTTTTCAAAAAAGAGTACCTGTCACTACCTATTGCTATCATAGGAGATATTTACATTCCCCGAGATAACAATAAAAATGATAAAAGAAAATGAAAGGAACAGTTTCAAAATAAAATAAAAAAGCAAAAAAATAATAAAGAAAAAAAAAAAGCACCCCTGTTCCCCCCCCTGCTCTTGCGCAAAGTCGAACACAAGCGTCAGTCTGGCGTCAAATGTAAACAGCAATTGCACCATGCATGTGAAGTATCACCAAGAAGGTCAGATCGATGATAGTAATTTTAGCAGTGGACCTCCTCTGTAAATCTAAAGTGGTAACCTGTAAAGGCTTTTAAAGGCTTTTAAAATGTATGTAGTTTGTCGCCACTGCAAGTTTGTGCGCAATTTTAAAGCATGTCATGTTTGGTATCCATGTACTCGGCCTAAGATCATCTTTTTTATTACATCAAACATTTGGGCAATATAGTGTGTTTTAGTGCATTAAAATTTAAAAAAGTGTGTTTTTTCCCAAAAAAAAGCATTTGAAAAAATCGCTGTGCAAATACTGTGTGAAAAAAAAATTAAACACCCACCATTTTATTCTGTAGGGCCTTTGCTTTAAAAAAATATATAATGTTTGGGAGTTCAAAGTAATTTTCTTGCAAAAAAAAAATTTAATTTCATGTAAACAAAAAGTGTCAGAAAGGACTTTATCTTCAAGAGGTTAGAAGAGTGGGTGATGTGTGACATAAGCTTCTAAATGTTGTGCATAAAATTCCAGGACAGTTCAAAACCCCCCCAAATGACCCAATTTTGGAAAGTAGACACCCAAAGCTATTTGCTGAGAGGCATGTCGAGTCCATGGAATATTTTATATTGTGACACAAGTTGCGGGAAAAAGACACATTTTTTTTTTTTTTTTTTGCAGAAAGTTGTCACTAAATGATATATTGCTCAAAAATGCCATGGGCATATGTGAAATTACACCTCAAAATACATTCTGTTGCTTCTCCTGAGTACAAGAATACCACATGTGTGAGACTTTTTGGGAGCCTAGCTGCGTACAGGACCCCGAAAACCAAGCACCACCTTCAGGGTTTCTAAGGGTGTAAATTTTTGATTTCACTCCTCACTGCCTATCACAGTTTTGGAGGCCATGGAATGCCTAGATGCCCCCCCCCCCCAAATGACCCCACTTTGGAAAGATATGGTGAGTATTTTGCAGACCGCGCTTTTTGTCACAAAGTTTTAAAAATTGAAAAAAGAAAAAAAATAAATACATTTTTCTTTTCTTTCTTCATTTTCAAAAACAAATGAGAGCTGCAAAATACTCACCATGCCTCTCAGCAAATAGCTTGGGGTGTCTACTTTCCAAAATGGGGTCATTTGGGGGGGTTTGTGCCATCTTAGCATTTTATGGCCTTCAAAACTGTGATAGGTAGTGAGGAGTGAAATCAAAAATTTACGCCCTTAGAAATCCTGAAGGCGGTGCTTGGTTTTCGGGGCCCTGTACACGGCTAGGCTCCCAAGAAGTCCCACACATGTGGTATCCCCGTACTCAGGAGAAGCAGCAGAATGTATTATGGGGTGTAATTCCACATATGCCCATGGCATGTTTGAGCAATATATCATTTAGTGACAACTTTGTGCAAAAAAAAAAAAAAAGCTTGTAATTTTCCTGCAACTTATGGCAAAATATAAAATATTCCATGGACTCAACATGCCTCTCAGCAAATAGCTTGGTGTCAGGTCACCTTGAGGCTAGGTGACAGATGCACACCGTAGGGATCAGGAGTGCACCACAAGGTAGTGGACCTTGCAGGAAGGTAGGGCCGCTGAAACACCAGCACGGATCCCACCGGGGTTAGAGCGTAAGATTCCCTGGGGCGCGGAGTCTAAGGGCCAGCAGGTGTTCACCAGAGCCTCTAGTGGTGAGGATAGACTGGGCTGCAACTGGCTCCAGGTCACGACCCCCAGGGTCCCCCAGCTCACACCCACAGTAGGAAACAGGAGGATCGGGATAGTAAGGGAATAAGCCAAGGTCGGAGCCACAAGCAGACAAGGACAACAGAGTTCACGCCAAGGTTCAGGGTCACAGGCAAACAGGGATAGTCGGGGACACGCCAAAGGTCAGGGTCACGAGCAGACAGGAATAGTTGAGAACAGGCCAAAGTCGGTAACTGGAATCAGATGCAGCAAACACAGCAAGTACACACGAAAGCTAACACACAATGGTTGATCAGCACTGCTGGCTTGCAGTGCACAGGTTAATATAGGGTTCCCCGATAGGGCCTGGGATGGGGCCATGCTTAGAGGAGAGGTTATAAAACCAGTCAGGTGAGAGTCAGCTGGTCTTTAGAGATGAACACATGGAGACAGGTAAGCTGACAGACAAAACTTTATTGCATAACCATGACAGTACCCCCCCTCTTATGAGGCCTCCCCCTCCCCCGCCTGGGCCCTGGCTTAAAGGGAAACTCCAGATGGAACCTCCTCAACAGACGAGGCGTAAAGATCTCAGATGCAGTGATCCAAGACCTCTCCTCAGGACCAAACCCTTCCCAATGTACGAGGTATTGAAGAATGCCTCTACGGCGCTGGGAATCGAGAACTTGACTAACCTTGTACTTAAGATTATCCTCAGAGACCGAAACCGAGGTAGGGAGAGGACAAGAGGACGTATTGAGGGCTAAAGGCTTCTTAGTAATGGGTAAAGGCATAAGAAGACCATCAGGAGTCTGAGCAGGGTCCCCCAGACCCTTAAAGATGAGTTGGACATCCAGCACAGGACCATCAGACTGGGCAGAAGTCAGTGGATCCCTGAGACCAGGTTGGTTTGAAAGTGATGTGTCACAGAAGTCAAGCTGGATAGCTTCACTGGGCATAGGCTGAACTGGTGCAGAGGCTGACTGAACAGCATTGCCAGGTGCAGCGACCACCAGAATCACATCACAGGGCATAGCGACTGTGGAACTGGTAGACGAGTCAGCCTGGGTGTGTGTCCAAGGGGGTCCAGGAACAGGTAAAGGTAAATGACCATGCAAACTGGAGTGAATGATCGGCTCAAGTTCACAGGTGGGCTCCTCATCCAGAGTGCCACATGACCCAGAGAGTGCCTCAGCCCGACTATTGCAGGAGACATTCCAGAAATTGCTATATGCAGCGGGAAGAGCAGAAGATACTGGGATAGTGGCAACTTGAAGTTTTTCTTTTGGGGTAACCTTGAGTAGGCAGGAAGATGAATAGGAGGAACCCCAAGCCAGGACCCGTCCAGCAGTCCAGTCAATGTTTGGAGAATGGAACAGTAATCAAGGAAGACCTAATATGATAGGAGATGAAGCCTTAGGTAAGACAAGGAAGGATATCCACTCCTGGTGGAGTGTCCCTACCGACATCTTAACAGGGAGGGTCTGGAAGCGGATAGGACCCCCTGGGAGAACAGTGCCATCAATCGCCAAGACCACCAATGGCGTTGAAAGGGGCAAAAGGGTAAGTCTCATGGAAGATGCAATTTCCCAATCCATGAAATTGCCAGTGGCTCCGGAATCCAGATGTGCCGAGACCGAATGAGAGGAAGCGTCGACATGAAGGAACACAGAAAGAAGAAGACGAGAAGGTGAAGGTGATACTTCAGGGTCTAATACTCCACCTTCCAGATGTATTAGCCCCAATCGTTTTTCCGGATGAAGAGAACAAGTGTCACAAAAATGACCTTTGGCCCCACAATAGAGGCACAGGCCCAGAGTTCTGCGCCCAGCGCGTTCTTCAGGAGACAACTTGGTCCAGCCCAGCTGCATACGTTCCTCAGCGGGCAGGGGGTGCTCCTCGGATCGAAGAGAAGGGACTGGGAGCTCAGGCTGCCTAAGGAACGGGGAGTGCTGGCGTCTTTATTCCAGGGCCCTCTCCTGAATGCGAATATCGATCTGGTTACACAAGGTGATGACACCGTCCAGATCAGCAGGAAGGGATCTTCCTGCTAATTCATCCTTCACTCTATCAGAGAGGCCATATAAAAAGGTTGCGACTAGGGCCTTATTATTCCAGCTCAATTTAGCTATGAAGCTATGGAACTGAAGAGCATACTGTGCCACAGAAGCGGACTCTTGACGTAGACGTAAAAGAACGCTAGCTGCTGAGGAGACACGACCCGGTTCCTCGAAGATATTCCGAAAAAGTTTCAAGAAATCAGACAGGCTAGAAACCACTGTATCATTCAGTTCCCACAGAGGGGCAGCCCAAGCTAACGCCTCGCCGGACAGGAGGGATATAATATAGGCTACTTTCGCCCAATCGGACAGGAAGTTTTGGGGCTGAAGTTCAAAATGAATTGTGCACTGGCTAAGGAACCCCCTGCAAGCCTTGGAGTTCCCAGAGAAACGGGCCGGAGCTGGTAGTTGTAATGAATGTGTGGCTGCGACTGGTGCGATAGGTGCAGCAAGAGATAGCAGTTGAGATTGTTGAACCGGGGGTCCTAATGAAGCCTGAACCTGTTCAAAACGCCAAATTCTGAAGGAATCACATCACTTGGGTCTGATGCGATTTCTGGGTCTCAAGTCTGCGAACTAAGAACTGCAACGGATCATCTGCGGGCAGCGGCACATCAGCCGGCTCCATGGCTGATCAAACTGTCAGGTCACCTTGAGGCTAGGTGACAGATGCATACCGTAGGGATCAGGAGTGCACTACAAGGTAGTGGACCCTACGGCTGACTGCTGCAGATGGCAGTCAGGGTGGTAAGGAAGGCAGGGCCGCTGGAACACCAGCACGGATCCCACCAGGGTTAGAGCGTAAGATTCCCTGGGGCGCGGAGTCTAAGAGCCAGCAGGTGTTCACCATAGCCTCTAGTGGTGAGGATGGACTAGGCTGCAACTGGCTCCAGGTCGCGACCCCCAGGGTCCCCCAGCTCACACCCACAGTAGGAAACAGGAGGATAGGGATAGTAAGGGAATAAGCCAAGGTCGGGGCCACAAGCAGACAAGGACAACAGAGTTCACGCCAAGGTTCAGGGTCACGGGCAGACAGGAATAGTCGAGAACAGGCCAAAGTCGGTAACTGGAATCAGACGCAGGAAACACAGCAAGTACACACAATGGTTGATCAGCACTGCTGGCTTGCAGTGCACAGGGTTAATATAGGGTTCCCTGATAGGGCCTGGGGTGGGGCCATGCTTAGAGGAGAGGTTATAAAAAACAGTCAGGTGAGAGTCAGCTGGTCTTTAGAGATGAACACATGGAGACAGGTAAGCTGACAGACAAAACTCTATTGCATAACCATGACACTTGAGGCGTCTATTCTCCAAAATGGAATCATTGGGGGGGGGGGGGTTTGTGCCATCTTAGCATTTTATGGCCTTCAAAACTGTGATAGGTTGTGAGGAGTGAAATAAAAAATGTATGCCCTTAGAAATCATGAAGGCGGTGCTTGGTTTTTGGGGCCCCGTACACGGCTAGGCTCCCAAAAAGTCCCACACATGTGGTATCCCCGTACTCAGGAGAAGCAGCATAATGTTTTTTGGGGTGCAATTCCACATATGCACATGGTCTGTGTGAGCAATATATCATTTAGTGACAACTTTGTGCAAAAAAAAAAAAAAGTTTGTCATTTTCCCGCAACTTGTGGCAAAATATAAAATATTCCATGGACTCAACATGCCTCTCAGCAAATAGCTTGGGGTGTCTACTTTCCAAAATGGGGTCATTTGGGGAGGTTTTGTGCCACCTTAGCATTTTATGGCCTTCAAAACTGTGATAGGTAGTGAGGAGTGAAATCCAAAATTTACGCCCTTAGAAATCCTGAAGGCTTGGTTTTCGGGGCCCCGTACGCGGCTAGGCTCCCAAGAAGTCCCACACATATGTGGTATCCCTGTACTCAGGAGAAGCAGCAGAATGTATTTTGGGGTGCAATTCCACATATTCCCATAGCATGTTTGAACAATATATCATTTAGTGACAACTTTTTGTAAACATTTTTTTTTTGTCATTATTCAATCATTTGGGACAAAAAAATAAAATATTCAATGGGCTCAACATTTCTCTCAGCAATTTCCTTGGGGTGTCTACTTTCTAAAATGGGGTCATTTGGGGGGGGGGGGGGGGGGTTGTACTGCCCTGCCATTTTAGCACCTCAAGAAATGAGATAGGCAGTCATAAACTAAAAGCTGTGTAAATTCCAGAAAATGTACCCTAGATTGTAGATGCTATAACTTTTGCGCAAACCAATAAATATACACTTATTGACTTTTTTTTTACCAAAGACATGTGGCTGAATACATTTTGGCCTAAATGTATGACTAAAATTGAATTTATTGGATTTTTTATAACAAAAAGTTGAAAATATCATTTTTTTTCAAAATTTTCGTTTTTTTTCCCGTTTATAGCGCAAAAAATAAAAACCGCAGAGGTGATCAAATACCATCAAAAGAAAGCTCTATTTATGGGAAGAAAAGGATGCAAATTTGGGTACAACATTGCATGATCGCGAAATTAGCAGTTAAAGCAACGCAGTGCCAAACTGGAAAAAGTGCTCTGGTCAGGAAGGGGGTAAAACCTTCCGGGGCTGAACTGGTTAAAAGCTTCTGCTTTTTCCTCAGATCTAATTGGTTACTGGAGCTGTCAGTCTTACATAGGCTTGCCTGGGCTCGAGCCGATAGGATGCGGTGATACAAAATGTTTACAAAAGAATTTAAAGGGGCCAATACTTGGCTATAACGAAAAAGCATTGCAAAAGCATTGGAAAGTGGTGAAAAACAATAATTGGGTGTTAAAAAGTATTATTATAAATTATTGTTAAAGCTTGTAACACTGCATAAAGGATTGTAGAATAGAAAAAATTGACACAGCATGGAAGGAAAGGATGGGTAGAAACGAACATATGGATATAAATATAAACAGAGATATGCAACAAGAGAATTGTTCAGATAAGGTGATGAACAGACATATCCATTTAGTAATAATCATAATGAGCAACAGTCATTGCAAGTGTGTTACAATTGTGTGACTGTATCTCTACATGCACATATACATACACACACGTATATTATATACATATATACACACACACACACACACATGTCCCTAAATGCATATACGACACAAGGGACAGGGCAACTTTGAACCTAAAAAGTATTGATGTAATTATTCATGCACATCCATATCCATGTGTATGCCTTCAGACTTGACATATGTCTGCTCTCTCTGTTCTTTGACCTTTTCTGTACTCTGTTATAATAAATATCAAATAAAGAAGATTAATATAGAATTTGAATTGTATCCAGAAGCAAACTTTCAGGTTTCACCTTCTGTTTTGTAGACCATTTTTTTAAAGAATTTTAATAGGTCTCTGTTGGCTGCAAAGTCTAGTTTTGTGCTCATTCTTCTTTCAACGGTTTTAATGAATCATCTATTGATCATGGTTTAAAATATGATTGAAAGTTGCCAAAATAAAAATAAGGTTGGATGTGGCTAATGAGAAGGAAGAACATGAACAATTCAATTGATTAAAAACAGATGCAATTTAGCTAACGTAGTTGTATTGATTTATCATTTGGTAGAAAAACACTATTGTGTATATACATGCAATGGGGTTGATTTACTAAAGGCAAATCCACTTTGCACTACAAGTGTACTTGGAAGTGCAGTAGCTTTATATCTGAGGGGAATATCTGAAATGAGGGGAAGCTCTGCTGATTTTATCATCCAATCAAGTACAAGCAAAAATGCTGTTTTTTATTTTCCTTGCATGTCCCCCTCAGATCTACAGCGACTGTACTTCCAAGTGCACGTGCAGTGCAAAGTGGATTTTCCTTTAGTAAATAAACCCCTGTATCTTAGTAACAGAACTGAGATCTTTGGCAAAATGTTGACATATTTGTACATCATATTGGACAGCGTAATGAAAGATCTAATACTTGTTTGTTCTTTTTAGGGAAGCTTGGGTCAGGAGTCCAAGCCCAAATCAAACAATTTTCACCCTGAGACCCTTTTTCAGAATGGAACGCTGAATGGTTTCTAAACTTGGTTAAAATCCTTTTGGGGTGATTTTCCTTATCTTCTTGTCTTGAAGTCATAGCAGACTCTTTAAAGTGAGGTATTGCTGTATCTCGCTTTCATTACTGCTCAAACATTCTTCACTATGTGACCCTTGCTGGTGCTGTACAGCATTTGTAGTAACAACTCTTGACTATAGCCATCTTCTACTGTGTCTTGCTCCCCTTTAGATGGTTGGGACTGCCATGAGTCCAGTCTAGCCATAAGAATAAATGAAGTGCAAGTTTCTGGATAGTGTAGAATTTGATGCAGCTGTGCATGGTAGCCAATCAGCCTCTAACTTCAGCTTTTTCAATTAAGGTTTGACGAAAAAAAATGGAATTTGATTGGTTTCTATGCAGAGCTGCACCGGATTTTGCACTCTCCCATTTTAGTAAATCAACACCAATGCATATTTTTTTTAGCCCTGACCATACCAAATAAAGAAAGTGTACACAAAACCCATACACATTTCATTTAAAAAAGCTAATAAGTAAAAGAGGTATTAGGTACAAGGTTTACTTGAGCAAGACAACTGCATCATTGGTGAAGTTCTAGATACATTCACATATATAGTATGATGAACTATGGATGTTTTATTAGTAAAAGACAAATGTTTACCTGGAAATTACACAATTTTAACCACTTCCCGCCCGCATTATAGCGGATTGACGTACGGGAAGTGGTTCCGTTATCCTGACTGGGCGTCATATGACATCCAGCAGGATAACATGCCGCTGCGTGCCCCCGGGGGCAGGCATCGCGGCGATCGGTGGAGCGGTGTGTCAGCCTGACACACCGCTCCACCGATCTTGGTAAAGAGCCTCCGGCGGAGGCTCTTTACCACGTGATCAGCCATGTCCAATCACGGCTGATCACGCTGTCAATGGGAAGAGCCGTTGATCGGCATTTCCTCACTTGCGTCTGACAGACGCGAGTAGAGGAGAGCCGATCGGCGGTTCTCCTGACAGGGGGGGTCTGCGCTGATTGTTTATCAGCACAGCCCCCCCTCAGATCACCACACTGGACCACCAGGGATCGCCACTAGGACCACCAGGGAAGGGGCAACATGTGGATGGCCAGGTATGTACCCCATGGCCATCCACATGTGCCCAATGTGCCCAATCTGTGCCAATCAGTGCCCACAAATGGGCACTGATTGGCACCATTATGTTCCAGCAATGCCCCCAATATGTTTTATGAGTGCCACCTGTCATTGCCCATCGGTGCCACCTGTCATTGCCCATCTGTGCCCATCAGTGCCACACATCAGTGCCACCCATAAGTTCCCATCAGTGCCACCCATATGTACCAATCAATGCCACCTACGAGTGCCCATCAGTGCCGCCTATGAGTGCCCATCGGTGCCACCTATGAGTGCCCATCAGTGCCGCATACCAGTGCCACCTATCAGTGCCCATCAGTGCCACCTATCAGTGCCTATCAATGCCCATCAGTGCCGCCTATCAGTGCCCATCATCAGTGCCCGTCAGTGCCACCTCATCAGTGCCACCTCATTGGTGCCACCTCATCGGTGCCCATCAGTGCCGCCGTATCAGTGCCCGTCAGTGCAGCCATATCAGTGCCCGTCATTGAAGGAGAAAACGTGCTTATTTACAAAAAATTTTAACAGAAACAAAGAAAAACTTGTTTTTTTTTTTGAAATTTTCGTTTTTTTTATTTGTTGCGCAAAAAATAAAAACCGCAGAGGTGATCAAATACCACCAAAAGAAAGCTCTATTTGTGGAAACAAAATGATAAAAAAATTGTTTGGGTACAGTGTAGCATGACCGCGCAATTGTCATTCAAATTGCGACAGTGCTGAAAGCTGAAAATTGGCCTGGGCGGGAAGGTGTCTAAGTGCCTGGTATTGAAGTGGTTAATGACTGAAGTTAACTATGTGATTTGCTGCATAAGTAGATATGAAAGATATATAGGGATAGGGCCAGGTAGTTCAGGCTACACAGCTATAGGTAGTAATAAATTAAAGAACCAAAATATTTTCCCGCTTGAGTGGAATGGTGCATGACTTCATTTTCTGTTGGACTAGGGATGGAAAAAAATCAACCTTTATTACTTGCATGTTATTAACAGATTGACAGCTTTAAAAAGCTTTATGCATCACCATCCTATGAGTGAGATATCTATACATTCTTTTGGAGACTCTACCAGGAGGAAGTTCATCTTGTATTCATGTGCCCTCTGCAGGAGTATATAGAGAGCTAAAGTAAATAGATGATAAAGTGAGCTTGGCTAAAAAGCCAAACTTGGCCTTTTATGAAGCTGTGGGATATCTTCCCACTGGTCTCATATTCTGCCATAAATACCCAGCATGAGATTTAACTTTGGAAAGAAAAGAGAAGGAGAGGAGGCGTCTCTGGGTGTAGATTTTAACAAATTTAATATGCAGTAAAATTTTCCATGCATTCAACTCACATTTTAGCAGTTAAAAGGAGGCATTGGATAATATCCCAAAGATATCTGCCTATACCTTTATGAGATTTAACTTTGCTTACGAGGTTGAGCCACTACCCTCCCACAACCTATGCAACTTTTGATTGACCACTAAACGTGACACGTGGCCTTATTTGCTAGTAGGGAGTTGCAGGGGGCAAGCGAAGTGATCCAGAACACACTATTCTGAACTGTGGTAGGAATTTGTTTACCGGCATTTGCAGGTACTGTAAATGGTGCTGTTTAAATGCATTTTGGATTCTGGCACTTGGTGGCACCTGTATCAGAGTCTAGAGGTTCTTTAACAGTATTGTATTCAACACAAGTTTGATTTCATTTAAAATATATATTTTCCTTTGTTTTCATTATCCAATTTCAAGATCAATTCCACATCAAGATCACGTAGGTAACATTATTCCTGGTCCTTATATTTGGGAAGACAGATAATAATGTGTTATTTTTTCTGTGCATTATGTATTTAAGTATTTATTTGTCTGGATTAAACAATTTTTTAAAACATTTTATTTAATTAATGCCTATGTTACTTTCACATTAATCATATGACACATTTGTTGGAGTCATGTTCAGGCAATTATACGAGTGGGTGTTTAATAAAAACTGTAGACGGTAACGTATTATTTTCATAAGGTGGTATTATAAAGGGCCTCTTAACCTTCAATGTGTTATTAAAAGCACTCATTACTTTCATTTTATTTTATTAAATTTACCACTTTTCTCTTTCAAATTCCTGGTCTTATTTAGATAAAGTATCCTAATATTGTTACCAAATATAGGGTTTATGTTTTTTGAAAGCCAAAATATATTACAGTGAAAGTAAGTTTTATTAAAGATATAGTTTAGCTCACTTGTTTCAATATATTGGTGATACCCTGATCAGAATTTTGCCAGTTCAGGAGGGATCAGTGGAATTTCAAACAGTGGGGTTGATTTACTAAAACTGGAGAGTGCAAAATCTGGTGTACCTCTGCATAGAAGCCAATCAGCTTCAAGGATTTTTTTTTTTTTTTGTCAAAGCTTAATTGAGCAAGCTGAAGTTAGAAGCTGATTGGCTCCCATGCACAGCTGCACCGGATTTTGCACTCTCCAGTTTTAGTAATCAACCCCAGTGTGTGGCTGTCCCCGCTTGACAGAAGTCAATCGTTTAATTAACTTCTGTCAAATTGATATGTTGGAAAATTGTTCTCGATCAGTGACTGCAGTCATTGACCAGTATATTCCGAGAGCGGTGGGTGCAAAATGTCCCAGTGGGGATGAATGATTCCTCCATCCATCTCATTTGTGTGAATGAAGGAATCTGTTAGGGTATGGCCAGCTTTAGAATACCAATAAACAGAATAAAAAAAGTGTTAGGTATGTTAAAAAGTTAATTATCCTTCTTAGTATTTATCACTTTCTGGATTAGAAATGGTATTATGAATATATTTAAAAGTAAAATTGAATGAACGAACATGTGAGAATAGAAATATGCGAGATGCCATGGCTTACTTTTAAAGGCTCCAGGGATAACATTCAGGCTCAGTCTTTACCATCTAGGGAGTCTTTGACCTGATACATGCAACAACCAGAAAAGTCTAAAAAACGTGAATTTTAATATTGTCTGTTTATTTGTGGTAAATTAGTTTTGTAGTTGCTGAAGCAAGGATGGCCATAACAGCTCCAGGGCCTGCACCTTTAAATACAAATGGAACTCCCATACAAAAGATCAGTGGTCTCCAAATTGTGGCCCTTTGTTTGCCTTTACCTGGCCTTTAAGGCATAATTCCTGCCACTGACACCAACAATGGGGCATAATTCCTGCCACTGACACTAACAATGAGGCACTATTGCTTCCACTGTCACCAACGACAGGGCACTATTCCTCCCACTGACAATAACTATTTATCTCAATAATACCAAAGATCGGTCATTGTTTACTTCCACTTGGCACAGTCTGGCCCCCATAAAGTTTGAAGGACAGTAAACTGACCCCTTATTTAGAAAGTTTGGAGACCCCTGTAATAGATGAAAAATGCCAGTAAGGTACTAATTCTATCAATTAGTACCTTAGTACTAATTAGTACTGCAATGGGCTAAAATCATAACGCTCAAATCACTTTAATCTGAACTACCTGTAATCTACTGCATTTGGTTTTCACAGACTTATGCCCCGTACACACGGTCGGATTTTCCGATGGACAATGTCCGATCGGAGCGTGTTGTCGGAAATTCCGACCGTGTGTGGGCGCCATCGGACATTTTCCATCGGATTTTCCGACACACAAAGTTGGACAGCAGGAGATAAAATTTTCCGACAACAAAATCCGATCGCGTCAATTCCGACCGTGTGTGGCCTGTTCCGACGCACAAAGTGCCACGCATGCTCAGAAGAAATTCCGACACGGGACAGCTTGTTCTGGTAAACTTAGCGTTCGCAATGGATACAGCACTTTCGTCACGCTGCAATGTAAAAAATGGTTTAATACAGCGCACTCTCTTCTTCTTTATAATGTGACAAGAATTAAGTAGTTTTGCTGCTCATATTCACACACACTTCTCACAAACTTTTATTTGTGTTTTTTTAGTGGGATTCCCTCAATATATTGTTATTAGTTGTCACATCTGACAGTTTTATATTTTTTATGTTTTTTATTTTTTGTTTTTAAGACTTTTTTTTTCTTTAATGTTTGGATTTTTTCAAAAAGGTTCAATGTTATTTTTATTTTTACTCCAGAATATTTTTGTGTGTGTTTTGTGTGGCAAGTTACCCCAACACCATTGATATCTTTTAATATTTAATCTCCAGGAGATTGTTTGTTGTTGGTGTCCCTTGTTCATTTCACATTGTATATTAGAAATGTACCTGAATCCTCACAAACAAACTGTCATTTTTGAAGTAAAACACATAGGAGAGTATAATTCAAAACAAAAATCCTTTATTAAGGGATCAGAACCAAACAAAGAGGAAGGCAACACTGGATCAACAGGAGAAATTAGCGAAGCCTGGGACCCCCACGGCAGACATCAATTCTTCAACATCAAAATTGGTGGCCTAAGGAGTCCATATGTAAGGGAGGGCAGTCTGGTCCGGGATTCGCAGAGATCTGGATAGCAGCAGATGACATCTGTGTCCCCAGGCTGTGATACCACAAGAGGCTGCATTTTTTGGCCGACCAGACTGGACCCAGGGCAATCACTGTCTGGTCTTCCTTTCACACTTCCTTCCGGGCTGTGGCTGTGCAGTTGGAGATGTGGCAGGAGGAGGAGTAGGACCTGTAGGAGGAGGAGGACTGGGGGGACCTGGAGGAGGACTGGGAGGACCTGGAGGAGGACTGGGAGGACCTGGAGGAGAGGGAGGAGGAGGAGGAGGACCATCCCAAAGCTGTGTGTGAGGTGTAATTTGGCCCCTCATACCTTTCTCCAGAGCCTCTGATATGAGGGCCTGACACATGGCTTTTTGGCCCTCCTCCATCCTCTGCATTTTATATGCTATGAATGCAGCAAAGTTCTCCTGCATGGTGTGGGGTGCTCCCAGGACCTCTGTAGCCCTCCAAAAGAATCTGATAGCCGCCTCCTCTAGGGCACTCGTCCTACTGCCACTTTCTCTTTTCAGGGGGGGTGGAGGGACCTGCAGATCAGCCAGCCGGCTCGGCCCGGCCACCTCCTGGCTGAGACTTCCCTGTGTATGAAAAAGGGACATAGTTGTAATGTTTTGCATCATCAATCACAATCCTAAATTAGTACTCCAAACTAACATCTAGTTAACATCATTGATTGGACAAGCAGAAATATTTACAGAAATGCTATACCTGGCTCAATCTGGGCTCCTCCACATGCGGCCTGGAAGGCCCAGGTTGGGCGTCAGAAGCCTCAGCCAGGGGGGAAGGAAGCGTGGAAGGAAGACTGGAGAGGGATGGCCTGGGTTCAGTCTGGCCTGCCAGAAAGTGCAGCCTGTCGTAGTACAACATCCTGGGGACATAGATGTCATCTGCTGCTCCGGATCTCTGTGAATCCAGGACTTTCTTGCGCTCCCTCAGATATGTGCTCCTCAGGCCACCAATGAAAATCTTTAAATAAGTGATGTCTGCCGTGGGGATCACCTGCTTCACAATTTCACACAATTGCTCCAGTGCTGCCTTCCTCTTTGCTTGGTTCTTGAAATGGGGGTGGGTAATCTCCCACAGACAGGGCAGCTCACTTAGCATATCAATGAATAGTGACATGAAGTCAGTATCTCTCATTAAGATATCCATGTTCACTGCAAGACACAACACAAGACAAAGCCTAATGTCAGACAAAACTCTCCTAATCTTGTTACAATATAGGCCTCAATCTAGAAGCAGTATAGGCACAAGTTTGTCTCTTACCTTCGTTCTTACGATCGGCGCGTCCAATGCTCCTTCCTCCGCTCACAGATCGTACGTAATATGCACGCGTGTTACGCTTTATACACACTGCGCATGCGTGTAACTCCGCCTGCCCCTGACGTTCTTTCTAGTGTATTCACCGCCCCTTTTCGTTCGGCGCAGTGGGTGAAGAGCATGATGGCAGAGTTACAGCAGGTGCATGCTAATTATAGCAACGAGGAGGAGGAGGAGGAAAGCCCGGATCCAGGCACGTCCCGATCCAGAAGGAGACGTTTTAAGGCCACAAATATGTCGTTTGGGGAGATGTTGGAGATGGTACACATCATGAGGAAGTCCGACTATGACGGAAAATATGGGCCTTACCCCAACCCCAACATCCGAAAGGCAAAAATCATTAGTAAAGTGGTCAGGAGTCTAGAGCGGAATTTCGGGGTACGAAGGTCTAAAGATCAGCTCAGGAAGCGGTGGTCGGACCTGAAGTTGAGAGAGCGAGAGCAGTACCGAAAGATACGGAGAGTGCTGCAAAAAAGTAAGTAGTTGTGCTGTGTTCCTATTCTTTCTGTCTTTATTACGTTCGTTCTGCTCCATATGCTTTTATTAATTGTAACGTTTAAAAGGGCAACTTTAATGTTCATGGGCCCATTATTCGTTCGTATCAAACATTTTTATTTCGGCCTCTAGAACACCATTGTTTAGGCCATATGCATTTTCACACATTTTTTGGGGCCTACTTGGATGCCAAAGATTTGTTTGTGTAGATGGGTTTGTTACTAGAATGAAATGACAACTAGATTGTGTGTAAAGAGAGGACACTGAGCAGCTGTTTTCACATCTGGACACTGGAGCACTAGTGTGGGACCCCAGAACACCATTTTTATTAGGGGGGCACACAGGTGCTCCAGTGTATACTATAGGGGGGGCTACATCTGTGAAGCTTGTACCAAACATGTAAAGTATTGCAGCTTGACAAAGGGCAATAAAAAAAATATACATCTTGGAACTCGGCTAAAATAGACAATTGTACCCCACTTCCAAGCAATGTTTCCTATTTCTAGTTCTGCCATCAAATATCTGTGTGCTAATTATACCATTTTTGTTTTACATAGGGGAGAAAAGACTCGGAGGACAGCCCTCATCCGAGGAGACCACAGACCCCCCACCTATGGAAGAAGGTGAAATACCCCCAAACGAAGAAGAAGAGCAGGAGGAAGAAGAAGACGTGGTGGAGATTGGCACCACAACAGGTGAGTGTCTGCGACCACAGACTTAGGTAAACGAGATGGATGGTGGCAGATTTTTGAGACCTTTTTTTTGTTCTTTATCTCTTTTTAGGTGATCGTGATGTGAGGGATCCAGAACGCTTTACTTCAGAAAGTGCCCAGATACTTATCGGGGAGATCATGGGGTGTAATCTCCAATTGCAAAACATCCAGAAACAAATCAGTGATGTTATTAAAAAAAATAATAACATCATTGATGTTTTGGGGCGAATTTAAACCCCACAAAATCACCTGTTTTATTAATGTGGTCCAATCTTCCAAAAATTTTTAAAATGTTTAGAAAAGCCAAATTTGGAGGATGCACACAGTGTGCCAACATGTGCTATCTGCCATCACGGGAGATCAATGGACGCGTTTTGGGGGTGCAACACCTTCCTCAATTATAAAGTCGCATTGAGGAAAGGCTTTCTCCCCCAAAACACGTCCCTTGATCCCCCCTGATGGCAGATAGCACATGTTGCCATTCGTAAATTGGTGTGCATCTTCCAAATTTGGCTTTTCCAGGGGTGATTTCCCCCCATCTGAACGCTAGATCAAACCCAGTTCCTAAATACTGATGTCTGATATAGCCTTCAGGTTTTACCTAATGTGAACTTTGTAAGTTCAAGTTTTTTGGCTTTCTTGTTGGTTTTACACAGGCCTGTTTTATCTGAAATGGATATTTTGATTTTTCATAATGCTACTGCAAACATTGTTATACAACAAACATGTTGGTTTGTTTTAAAAACCTTTGGTAAATGCGCATGTGATTGTGCAGGTATAAAAAAGTGCCTTACTAAAGAATGTGTGGATTATTGTCTCAACACTACAACACTTTTGGGGTGATGTAATTGTTGTTTTATGCACAAATGGGGGTTATTTCCTAAGGGCAAATCCTCTTTGCACTACAAGTGCAGGTTCAGTGCAGTTGCAAGTGCACTTGTAGTGAAATGTGTTTTTGCATTTAGGAAGTACCAGCCAACACTGTTTTTTATAAGGTTACCCAATCACGACATTTTCTGCACTCAACACATTTCTGTCAGGGTCAGCTAAAACAAACACAAGCAGTAAATGTCCACCAAGAATTTCTTTTGGTTGTTTTTTATTTGAAAAAGGTGTCACAGATTGTCTGGCATATTGATAGCCCCCCTACCTGCAAAGAACTCCAGGTATCGTAACCGGACATCACGGGCATTCAGGGAGGGCAAGCCAGGACGGCCGCTTTCAAGTGCCGTCATTGTTGATGTATTTGGGATTCCGGCCTCAGGCCCAACTGAGCCAGCATAGTTGGCTGAATGTTTTTGTAGAAAATTATGGAGAACACAGCAGGCAAGTATTATATGGTTCAGTTTATACTCCGCCATATGGATGGGTGTCATAAATAATCGGAACCGGCTGGCCAGGATTCCAAATGTGTTCTCCACCACTCTTCGGGCTCTGGCCAGCCGGTAATTAAAAACCCTCTGTTCCGGGGTGAGGGTCCTCATCGGGAATGGCCGCATCAGGTGGTCCCCCAGCGCAAATGCTTCATCAGCAACGAACACAAATGGGAGACCTTCAACATTGTCCTCTGGAGGTGGCAAGTCCAAGCTGCCATTCTGGAGATGCCTGTAGAACTCCGTCTGGGCGATGACTCCACCATCGGACATCCGGCCATTCTTCCCCACGTCCACATACAAGAAGTCGTAATTAGCCAACACCACCGCCAACATCACTATACTATTAAACCCCTTGTAATTATAATAGTACGACCCCGAGTTGGGTGGTGGGACGATGTGGACGTGTTTCCCATCAATTGCCCCTCCGCAGTTAGGAAAGTCCCGCCGCTGGGCAAAGTGGGAGGCCACAGTCTGCCATTCCTGTGGCGTGGAAGGAAACTGTTGAGGCAAAAACAATAAACATTACTATTTTTTCACAGAAACCTGGCAAGCAGATTAGACACAAACATTATGGGTCAACCTCCAGATAGCATTTATTAAGGGGAATTTAACAACAACAAAGTATAAGGTACACCTATCATATTCCCCCTCCCCCCCTCATGGGCCATTTCTAACATTATAGGGGGGGGGACTCTTGGACAGGTAACCCTCTTCACTTCATTGAGAGATGAATGCCTAAATACAGGGTATTACTTGGAACAGCCCCTCCTTAGTTACACTATTGGCAGCCCACTGGACAGGTAAGAAGTGTCATAATACAAAGATATAAATACACACTGTACACATTTGAGCACATTTGGACATTCTGCTATTACCTATCAAGATCATAATAGGATACAAGAACTTTAAACAGTACCATTGGAAAGTATACAGGCAGGCCCTTGCACTACATGCTTTGGGGAATTAATCCATAAATCTGACCAGTAAAGAGATGGGTATAGTGTGTATGGGTTTGGCAAAGTCAGCAGATAGATGATTGAAGATAGAGAATTGGGATCAGCTGACTTAGCAGTTGGGGGAGGGAGGGTTACAAAAAATTTGGGGACACCACAAAAAAAAGCCTCTGCCACTCTGCCTGAATTTAAATCAAAAATAACATTTCAAAACATTTTAGGGGGTGTTTGGGGTAAAGCACTACTATGGAGCTGATAAAATACATTGTTAAGTGACTACATGAGGTGAATATAGGGCAGGAGACACCATGCTGGAGAGGTTATTGAAGGGCAAATATGTATGAAGGACCTAAAATAATAATTATATAAAAATCCAGCATGCATGAGGACAAAGGGGACATTCACAGCATATTCCAATCATGGTAATTAGGGAATGAGGAAAGAAATACAATATATTATCAAACATTCAATACAATAAAATGTGATATTAAAGGATAAAAATCTTACCTTAATATACTCCTTCTGCAGGACCTGTATGATGGCAGAACAGGTCTCTGGGATAATGATCCCCAGAGCCTGGGGGGAGATGCCTGTCGAGAACTTCAAGTCCTGCAGGCTTCTCCCTGTGGCCAAATACCGCAAGGTAGCGACCAACCTCTGCTCCGGAGTGATGGCTTGCCTCATGCAGGTATCCTGCCTGCTGATATAGGGGGTCAGCGAAGCCAACAAACGGTGAAATACGGGGTCCGTCATCCTGAGAAAGTTCCTGAAATCATCAGGATTATTCTCACGGATCTCACGGAGCAAAGGCATATGACAGAACTGGTCACGCTGAAGCAACCAATTCTTGGTCCATGAGCTCCTCCCCACCCTGTTCATGGACTGGACTTGTGTCAAGGTCAGGACCCCAACACCAAGCCCCCGCACAGCACGAACTCTACGAGGAGTACGCATACGAAACATGGCTAGAAAACGGTCGGCTGCTCAGAACGAAGTAACAGAACGCACTGAAGAACAGCAAGGCCTGTGAAGAGCGACCTGAAAAACAGCAACGAGCGGACAAGATCGCACAGAAAACTCCAATACGAACTGACTGCACGCACTGAAGAGCAGATACAAACCCACAAGCACAAACTGAACGGCAGAAAACGATCTGAAAGCCACGAGTCTGAAAAAGCGCGAATCGTCTCTCACCAAACTTTTACTAACACGAGATTAGCAAAAGGAGCCCAAAGGGTGCCGCGCTTGGTTCTGAACTGGCCTTTTCTAGTCTCGTCGTACGTGCTTGACGTCACCGCGTTCTTGGCGATCGGAAATTCCGACAACTTTGTGCGACCGTGTGTAGGCAAAACAAGTTTGAGCCAACATCCGTCGGAAAAAATCTGAGGATTTTGTTGTCGGAATGTCCGAACAAAGTCCGACCGTGTGTACGGGGCATTACAGGCTTCCGAAGGAGGAGCAGAAGGAACAGACGTCCTGAACCTGTGCTGTGTAACATCCTCTACATCAAGGTTTGAATCTGGTAACAGTGTGAGAGAAACAATAAGCACAATCATTTTCCTAATGTATGTATGGGGAAGCAAGGAGCTTGCAGGTGTGTTACAGTACTACAAGCTGAAGTGTTCCCAGATCCCCAGAAAAAAAGGACTGGGGTGACTGGTACAATACAACAAAGCCCTGTGAGTACGCAGTATTGTAGAAACAATGCCTGGTGGTGTGGAGACTGTTTACTGTTGATAACTGATAGTACTGGAGGAGAGTCGAGGAAAAGAGTTGACCCTGGAGAGTTGGAACCAATCACTAACAGCACATTGAGACTCTCTTATTTAACCACTTCAATACCAGGCCATAGTCATGACGTCTGCAGATGGGATCTCCCATCCTGGGCGGGCCTCATATGACTTCTGCGGCTTCTCGCCGAGGCCCGCCCGCAGCGCGGTGATCAAGGATGAGGCATGTCCCTCGGACACAGCCCATCCCAGATCCGTGTAAAGAGCCAATAAAAAATGGCTCTTTGCCACGTGACCGGCTGTGTCCAATCACAGCTGGCCACATGCACTGACCACATGCACGGCGCTCGTGCGCACCCCTAGGTAATGAAATTGGCTCTTTACCATGCGAACGGCTGTGTCCAATCACAGCCGGTCACAGAATGTCAACAAACCGCGGTAACGAGATGTTACCGGGTTCTCCTCCTCACACACCGATCGTCTGTGAGAATGAGATTGCGGTAACAGCTCGTTACCGCTTACAGTGCACACCAACACACACTGATTGCCCCCCCTAATAAAGAGGACCTGTCACCAGCCATCAAAGTACCTGTCATCAGCTATCAAAGTACCTGTCACCAGCCATCAAAATACCTGTCACCAGTCATCAAAGTACCTGTCACAGCTCACTTGAGTACCTGTCACTGTCCATCTGAGTACCCGAGTACCTGTCACAGCCCATCTGAGTACCCGTCACAGCCCATCTAAGTACCCGAGTACCTGTCACAGTCCATCTGAGTACCTGTCACAGCCCATCTGAGTACCTGTCACCACCCACCAGAGTACCGACTACCTATCTGCAGCCCCTTGAGAGTACCTGAGTACCTGTCACCAGCCCATCAGAGTACCGAAGTACCTGTCACCAGCCCATCAGAGTATCCAAGTACCGGTCACCAGCCTATCAGAGTACTCTAGTACCGGTCACCAGCCCATCAGAGTACCTGTCACCAGCCCATCAGAGTACTAGAGTACCTGTCACTAGCCCATCAGAGTACCCGAGTACCTGTCGCTAACCCATCAGGTTACCCGAGTTACTGTCACCAGCCCATCAGAGTACCCGAGTACCTGTTGCTAACCCATCAGGTTACCCGAGTACCTGTCTCCAGCCCATCAGAGTGCTTGAGTACCTATCTGCAGCCCATGCCTCATAGAATATATGTTGGGGTGTTTGCTTTCCAAAATGGGGTCATTTTGTGAGTAATTCCACTGTCCTGGTGCTCCAGAACCTTCAAAAGTGTGATAGGAAGGAATGAAATGAGGTGTAATTTATGCTCCTAGAACGCCTGAAGATACTACTTCAATGTTGGACCTCTCTATGTGGCCAGACTGTATAAAAGTCCCACACATGTGGTATCGCCATACTCAGAATGAGTAGTAGAATATATTTTGGGGTGTAATTGTTGCTATATACATGCTATGTGTTAGAAATATCTTATAAATTGACAACTTTGTTGTGTAAAAAAAAAAAAAAAAGAAGTTTTACATTTTCTTTCCATGTTTTCCGAAGACTTGTGGAAAAAAAATGAACTGTTCAAAAGACTCATAATGCCCCATAGAATATACGGTGGGGTATTTGCTTTCCAAAATGGGGTCATTTTGTGGGTAATTCCATTGTCCTGGTGTTCCAGGGCCTTCAAAAATGTAATATGTTGTTAGGAAATTAGAGGTGTAATTTGTGGTCCTAGAACCCCTGATGGTGCTCCCTGCATGTTGGACCTCTCTGTATGGCCAGGCTATGTAAAAGTCACACACATGTGGTATTGCCATACTCAGGAGGAGTAGCAGATTGTATTTTGGGGTGTAATTGGAAGTATGCATATGCAGTGTGTGAGAAATAACTTGTTATTATGACAATTTTGTGAAAAAAAAAGAAAAAAAAATCTTAATTTTCACAAGAATTCTGGGAAAAATTTACAACTTCAAAAAACTCACCATGCCTCTTACTAAATACCTTGACTGTCTACTTTTCAAAAAAGGGGTCATTTGGGGGGTATTTGTACTGTCCTGATATTTCAGAGCCTCAAGAAGATAGGCCGTCAGTACATTAGGTGTGATCAATTTTCAATGATTTGCACCATAGCTTGTAGACTCTAACTTTCACACAGACCAAATAATATACACCGATTTGGGTTATTTTTACCAAAGATATGTAGCAGTATAAATGTTGGCCCGAATTTATGAACAAAAATGACTTATTTGCAAAATGTTATCATAGAAACTAAAAAAGAGTTTTTTTTTTCACAATTTTTCTCACTTATGTCACAAAAAATAAAAACCCCAGTGGTGATTAAATACCACCAAAAGAAAGCTCTAGTTATATGAAAAAAAATTATAAACATTTTTGTACAGTGTTGCATGACTAAGTAATTGACATTCAAAGTGTGAGAGCACTTAAAGCTGAAAATTTGTCTGGGCAGGAAGTGTGTATAACTGCCCTGTATTGAAGTGTTTAAATAAGGGGTCACACAATCTGGGGAGTTTAATTGCACTGGGGGAGTTTGACACGTGTGGTTAATCATACAGGGGGCAGCAACTTGGAACATGGGCGGTGGATCACAAAGCACCAAGATTGTGTTTATGTAGAGCACTGAAGCAGTTTGCACATGAACTTTTGTGGACATGAAATGAAAAGTGCAAGGCTGAGTTCACACTTATGCAAATTTGATGCAGGTTCCCCTCATCCAATTCGCATGACAGGAGACTGTGACCGGCTCTCAATGAAGCTCTGGGATGCCTGCAGAGCTGATTGCACAAGGATTCTGTGTGTCTTTGGCTCAGTTTCAAGTCCGAATTCAGGCAATTTGGGCTTCATTCATGCCTGAAACAGAGAACAGGGAACGCACCAAACCCCTGCTGTCAGCCGCATCTGAATTACGTGTGAACCCAGCCTAACACTTTTGTTTATATATTGAGTATTGATCATTCACACTGTTTGATATAAGATAATTGTGGCATATATAATTGTATTATAGTTTCTCATTTTAGTGTAGCACTAACTCACGGTGGAGCTGCTGGTTTAAAGCGGGCTGTTACTGTCACCTTTGTTACCTCAATTTCACCAGAACCGGGTCTAGGGTCCCGTTGAGTTTAATACGACAGTGTAGACACCAGACACTTGAGTATCTTTTCCAATGCTTTAATAAAGAGTAACTGAAGGAAGTAGCAGGAAAGAGGTAGAAGAAGAGTTGATGGGAAGTTCAAATACCTTTTCTTGATGTAGTATTATGAACTGGAATCTTGTAGATGAAAACACTCTCCCTTTAGAGTTGGAAATTTGCCCGCCCGGATAGGTTTCTCTCACTAACCTAGCAGTCGGTACGCAGCACAAACAAAAGTCTCTGCCACAGACTTGAATGGAATAGAAACCTGTATGATCCACTGCCACAGGATGTAATGGTTTACGATGGACAGCAAACAGCACTAGAACCTTTAAGCCGACCCGGCAGTACTATGCGGTAGGTTAACTTTAGGATGCGTCCTTCAACTGAGTCACCAGGCCCCTCTCCAGACCAGCACTCTGCATGATCCTTCCATGACAGGTCCTCCCCTGGGATCTTCTCAGTTGTCCAGCTTCTTCCCGTAGGACAGACAGCACAGGACCATTCCCTCGCCACTGTGGTAGGCCCCAGACAGGCTTCTGGGCCCCCCACACGCTGCAGCAACGTGGTCCTCCCGGTCGGAGGAACATGCGGTAGTACTCTTAACGCATACCTGTCGGCCAGGAGGGCCAGCAGGTGGAATGAAAGAACCCTTTTTAACATGGCGTCTGTCCCATAAATACCCTCTCCCAGAATGCAACTCGGAGGACCACCTCCACCGAGTTATCTCCAGGACAGAAGAGCATCCATACGCGCGTTGCATTTCCAACACCGACCCATGGCGGCAACGACACCCACAGGCACAGTGTGAAACTACATGCAACACAGCCAAACTGGAACAGAGGCTAAATCTGACTATGTATAAAACAGATAACCCACTAAATTTACCTATAAGCGGTAGATGAAAATCTACCAGAGCTACATTAGTTTATGAGGCCTACATGTAAAGAAATAACAGGGCACAAATATTGAGATTGTTGTGGACACAGGAGATACAAGTGACCAATATACAGGGAGCAGAGATCAGTGACACTGTCACTAGGCATAATGGGGAGATGCTTGTTTACATTAGCATCTCCCTTTTCTTCCTCTCCGTGAGGCGATTGCTGGTATCCCCGCGGCGATCGAGTCCGCAGGACCCGCGACCCGATTGACGGGGGTCCCGCCGGGGCACGCGCGTGCCACCACCAGCGTGGACGCGATGGTATGGTGACAAATTTAAAGGGACGTACAGGTACGCCTATTTGCCCAGCCGTGCCATTCTGCCGACGTACATCGGCGTGCGCCGGTCGGGAACTGGTTAAAAATATAATTTTAAAAGCGTGACTCCACTTTTGTTGAGAAAAAAAAAACATTCCCCTCGGGTGATCTATGTACATTGCAAGGAATATAACAACCTTTGCTGCAGATTCCTACCTTTTTGTTTTTCTGAAGAAATCCATGTGTGTTTGCCTGTGCCTCTGTGGGTCTAATGAGAGTGATTTCATAATTATCTGTCAGCTGTGGCAGCTGCAGAGCACTAATGAGGGAATCTGCTGGGCCTGCATGACTTTAGATGGGTTCCTATTGGAAATATCTCACCAACAATGACATTTTTGCTGCCGGGAATGCCTTTAATCTGACTTGTATCTTAGGCAGACTTCTGGGAAAATTGGTGAGCCAATCACACACGCATGAAATGATTTTTATGGGGGGTGGTCAGTACACATTCTGTGTACAGAACAACTCCATGTAGCCATATTGCTTTGGATTTGTAAAAAATTACAGCATCTGCAGATTGAAAAGGAATGGTAATTTTTAATAACACTCAATTACAATATGACTTGTGTCACAATTGTACACGCTATATTATTTTTTCTTTATTCGCTTTCCCCCCCCCAAGAAAGTGGAGTTACCCTTTAATCATTTTAATGGTTACATACAGTAACTGGAGTAAATTGTGTGTGTGTGTGTATTTTCTTTTTACGTGGAGATGAGTTTTAAATGAGGCCAGCTGGTGGGCACATTGCTAAAATAGGTATTTGTGTAACAGAGATCTGGGAGTGCAAAAATAAAAGAAAGTCAGATGTTATAGTGAACACCTAATGCCCCATCCTCATCTTATGCCCCGTACACACGGTCGGATTTTTCGACGGAAAATGTTCGATGATGTCAGGAGACTCCAGTCGCCTCAGTTCGCCGGGCTCCGGGGCGCATGCGCGGTGGTCTGGCGCTTCGACGCACACCCGTTTGCGGCCTGATGGTGCGGCGCGTACGGGTGCACAGCGGTCCCCGTGTGCGCGCCGTCGCTCGTGCAGGTGCCCGGTAGCGCGTCACGCTGACGCGCGCTCGGGGGGGGCTACTTCTGACAACTCCAGCACCCAGTCAGGTTGCTGGTTTGTCGTCAGCTGTCCCTGTCTCCCTGTTCCTCTGCTATCCTTGTCTGCCTGCTGAAAACCTGTGCTGAACCCCTGGCTTGTTACTACGGATAACGCTGCCTGTCTAATACCCTTGAGACCTCTGCTAGTTATACGGACTTTGCTCTGCCTGATTACCCGGTTCTGACCTCTGCTTGTTTAACGGATTCTGCTCTGCTTGATCACCCGGTTCTGACCTCTGCTAGTTTAACGGATTTTGCTCTGCCTGATAACCCAGTTCTGACCTCTGCTTGTTTAACGGACTCTGCTCTGCCTGATCACCCAGTTCTGACCTCTGCCAGTCTAACGGACTTTGCTCTGCCTGATTACCCGGCTCTGACCTCTGCTTGTTTAACTGACTTCCTGTTTCTCAGTCCCCTGGTCCTGCACAACACTTGCCAGTGCACCTCCGGCCAGCAACCGAAGACTTCTACCAGGCCTTCAGTCCCATCTTCGGATCTTTTAAATACCGGAAGCCCGTGCCTTCGCGTGCCCCCTGATCCCTGTATCATATCCAGGGGTCTGGGTGCACGTGGTCATAAGGGCGAGCCGCTCTCGGCATCTTGGCCTCGGTGAGTATTAGTCGTGACAGTACAAACCAGCCAGATGTCCGAGGCCGACAGAGTGCGCTCTCCTTTAGAGATCCTGTGTCAGCAGGTTTCCACTCTTGCTGACTCCTTTCAAAAACTACAGGAGGGATATACCCAGATTGACAACCGCCTACAACAGATTACGGGGTCACTTCCTTCTGCAGCTGCAGCTCCCGCACCCAGTAGTGGGGGTCCGCTCCCTCAGGCTACCGCCAGTCCCACAGTCGTCATGGCGCTCCCAGAGCCCAGAGTTCCTATACCGGAACGGTTCTCAGGGGACCGTAAGAAATTTAGGGCCTTCAAAAACGCATGTTCCCTCTATTTTGCTCTCCAGCCCAGAACCTTCTCATCGGAAGTTGTTAAGGTGGAATTTGTGATTTCACTGTTGTCTGAGGAACCTCAAGCCTGGGCCCACGGCTTGATGGAACAGAGAAGTTCAGTGCTAAACACAATAGATGCCTTTTTTGAGAGTATGTCCCAGCTCTATGACGATCCACAGCGTATGGCTACAGCTGAAGCCATCCTGCACCATCTGCCCCAAGGAAGGAGACCAATTGAGGACTACACGGTGGAATTTCGTAAATGGGTGGCCGAGCCGGCCCTGCGCTACCAGTACAGTCAAGGCTTGTCTGAACTTCTCAAGGATGAATTAGCCAGGATGGAAACTCCCGCTTCCTTGGAAGAATTAATCCAAGCAGCCACGAAACTGGACAGGCGCTTGCGTGAGCGATGCTCAGAGCGTTTCCAAGGCCCGCGCCCTGCCTGGACGCCGTCCAGACCTCTGCCTGTTCAGTCACCATCTCCAACGGCAGCTGTTACTACACCAGTTCCTGAGGCTGAACCTATGCAGCTCGGCCTGGTCCGTGCTCCGCTGACCTCTGAAGAGAGGCAACGCAGATGGCAATCCAACTTGTGCCTCTATTGCAGGGGAGCCGGACACTTCTTGCGTAACTGCCCAATAAGACCCAGTAAGTTCCTTCGGCCAAATTTGATGAACTGTCAAAACAACAATGCTCCAAAAACTTACGTGATGTTGTTTGTTTCCCTACAGCTACCGGAAGAGGAGACCCGCTTACCGGCCATCATTGATTCCGGAGCGTGCAGTTGCTTCGTAGACGCTGCCTTGGCCCACAGCCTGAATATCCCTCTGCAAACCAAAGCTCAAGGTCTACGAATACATCTGGCCGACGGGTCACTCCCTCGTTCAGGTCCCATCACCCAGGAAACCCAACCTATTCTTGTAACCACAGATTCCGGTCATCAGGAATTTCTACGGCTAGACCTCATTCACTCTCCTATCTTCCCTGTTATACTGGGCTTGCCCTGGTTACAGGCTCACGACTCACAGATCAAATGGAGTACTAAGGCGGTATCTTTCCCTTCTCAGTATTGCTCTCAACATTGTCTTCCCACGGCTCCAAAAGTCTGTGCAACGATTACTGTTCCATTAGACAGCCTCCAACATGTTTCCTCCGAATACCTTGAGTTTCAAGAAGTCTTCAACAAACAAATGGCTGACCGCCTACCACCTCATGGGCCTTACAACTGTCCGATCGACCTCCTGCCCGGATCAGATGTCCCGGCCGTATATTTCCTCTCTCAGAAACTGAGCTGGAAGCTCTTAAACAATATATCGATGAGAATCTCAAAAAGGGTTTCATCCATCCCTCGTCCTCACCTGCCGGAGCTGGCATATTTTTTGTTGGGAAAAAAGATGGTTCCCTTAGGCCATGTGTAGACTACCGGCAGCTTAATAATATCACCATCAAGAACAGGTACCCACTGCCGCTCATTCCTGAGCTGTTTCAACAGTTCTGATCAGCCAAAGTTTTTTCCAAACTTGACCTCCGGGTGCCTATAATCTCATCAGGATCAGGGCTGGGGACGAGTGGAAAACGGCTTTCAGGTCCAGGTTTGGACATTTTGAATACCCGGTGATGCCATTCAGGCTCTGTAATGCTCCGGCCACCTTTCAACACCTGGTAAATTATATATTCCGAGAATATCTGGATGATTTCCTTGTTGTCTACCTGGATGATATTCCTATTTTCTCCTCCACTATTGAACTGCACAGGGGGCATGTAAAAAAAGGTTCTTACCATACTAAAACAACACAAGCTATATCTGAAATTCGAAAAATGTGAATTCGAAAAATCGGTCGTACAATTTCTTGGATTCATCATTTCAACTAATGGGGTCGCAATGGATCCACAAAAGATACAAGCAATTCAGGAATGGCCGGCCCCATCTGACAAAAGAGGGTTACAGCGGTTTATAGGGTTTGCCAACTTCTACCGAAAATTTATTGTCGGATTCTCTGCTATTGTGGCACCTATCACTCAGCTAACCAGTCAGCACAGTTCCTTTCAGTGGTCCCAAGCCGCTCAAGAAGCCTTTCTGAAATTGAAGACCTTGTTCAGTTCCACCCCAATTCTCCGTCATCCTGATCCGACTCAGCCATTTGTACTAGAGGTGGATGCATCAGAAATCGCAACAGGAGCAATTCTTTCCCAAAGACAGGGACTTAAAGCCATTCTACATCCTGTAGCTTTTGCATCCCGGAGACTCAGCCTGCCGGAACTCAATTACGATGTGGGTGACAGGGAGCTGCTGGCCATAAAATTTGCTCTAGAGGAATGGAGGTATTTACTGGAAGGAGCATTACACCCGGTGATGATATTCATGGATCACAAGAATCTGGAATACCTCCGAACAGCAAAACGACTAAAACCCGACAAGCCCGTTGTGCTCTCTTCTTTTCTCGTTTTAATTTCCATATATCCTACAGACCTGGTGCAAAAAATGGAAAGGCAGACGCACTCTCTCAGATGTTTTCTGCAGATCTCCGTACATCGGAACCGAGTACTATCCTCTCTCCACAAAACTTTCTTGGACTGACTCAGGCGGACCTAATATCATCCATCAGGTCCTCATCTAACTTGTGTACTGAACCAGAGGTGCATTCCTTGAAGAAATGTGAGGATCTTTTTTGGATCCGGGGAAAAATTTTTGTACCTCAAGAGACACGGCGCCGTTAACCCTTAAAATGTGTCACGACCATAAATTGGCGGGGCACTTCGGGATGAAGAAGACGTCTGAGCTGATCTCTCGCTCCTTCTGGTGGCCTGGATGGAGACGGGATTGTAAAGAGTATGTGGCCTCCTGTCCTCTGTGCCAGCGGAACAAGGGCCAAAACGCCAAGTCCTGGGGCTTGCTCAAACCCTTGCCTATCCCGGAACGGCCATGGGCTGATGTGTCCATGGATTTTATTGTAGACTTGCCGGCCTCGGAAGGTTTTACCACCATTTTTGTTGTTGTCGACCGTCTCTCCAAGATGGCTCATTTCTTGCCCATGAGGGGCACTCCTTCTGCCGTAGACACAGCCAATATCTTTTTGAAAGAGATCATTAGGCTCCATGGTGTGCTGAAGAGTATTGTGTCGGATAGGGGTGTGCAATTTACGTCTAAATTCTGGAGGGAACTCTGCAAAACCCTGGATATCAAAGTTTGCCTCTCTTCAGCATATCACCCTCAAAGCAACGGCCAAACGGAGAGGACAAACCAGACCCTGGAGCAATACCTCCGTTGTTTCTGCTCAGAATCCCAGGACGATTGGGCAAGTCTTCTCCCGTACGCTGAATTTGCGTATAACAATTCTGTTCATGCGGCTACCAACCAAACACCCTTCTGGGCAAATTGCGGGTTCCATCCCACGTTTCTTTCTAATGACATCCCTGAAATGGCAGTTCCTGCAGTTCAAGACAGGGTAACCTCCTTGCAATCCAACTTTCAGAAGATCCAAGACATGCTACATAAAACACAAGAGGATTACAAGAAACAGTATGATCGGGGCAGGAGGGAGAATCCAATGTTTGATATAGGAGAAGAGGTCTGGTTATCCACCACTAACCTTAAATTACCTTTGCCATCTCGAAAACTTGGACTCAGGTTCATTGGTACTTTTCAAATCAAGAGAATCATTAACCCTGTGGCTGTTGAGCTAGCACTACCAAAAACGTACAGGATCCATCCTGTTTTCCATGTATCCTTGTTGAAGCCTGTTGTGCCCAGCCCTTTTCCGGGAAGAGGAGAGCTTCCTCCCCTGCCAATCAGGGTGGATGGGGAGAACGAGTTTGAGGTGGAGTCCATCCTAAACTGTATAAAGAAGGGCAGGCAGCTACAGTACCTGATCCAGTGGAAAGGATACCCACCTGAGGACAATTCTTGGGAACCCGCTAAGAACCTGCATGCACCACGCTTAATTCAAGCCTTCCATCAAGATCACCCGAAATTGATGTCCAGTCTGGGCGTCCAGTGTCCGCCCTTAGGAGGGGGGCACTGTCAGGAGACTCCAGTCGCCTCAGTTCGCCAGGCTCCGGGGCGCATGCGTGGTGATCTGGCGCTTCGACGCACACCCGTTCGCTGGTGCGGCGCGGGTGCCCGGTAGCACGTCACGCTGACGTGTGCGCCGGGGGGCTACTTCTCACGACTCCAGCACCCGGTCGGGTTGCTGGTTTGTCGTCAGCTGTCCCTGTCTCCCTGTTCCTCTGCTATCCTTGTCTGCCTGCTAAAAACCTGTGCTGAACCCCTGGCTTGTTACTACAGATACCGCTGCCTGTCTAATACCCTTGAGACCTCTGCTAGTTATACGGACTTTGCTCTGCCTGTTTACCCGGTTCTGACCTCTGCTTGTTTAACGGATTCTGCTCTGCTTGATCACCCGGTTCTGACCTCTGCTAGTTTAACGGACTTTGCTCTGCCTGATAACCCGGTTCTGACCTCTGCTTGTTTAACGGACTTCCTGTTTCTCAGTCCCCTGGTCCTGCGCAACACTTGCCAGTGCACCTCCGGCCAGCAACCGAAGACTTCTACCAGGCCTTCAGTCCCATCTTCGGATCTCTCAAATACCGGAAGCCCGTGCCTCCGCGTGCCCCCTGCTCCCTGTATCATTTCCAGGGGTCTGGGTGCGCGTGGTCATAAGGGCGAGCCGCTCTCGGCATCTTGGCCTCGGTGAGTATTAGTCGTGACAGATGGGAGCCTTTTGTCAGAAATTCCGACCGTGTGTAGGCTTCATCGGACATTTTCCATCGGAATTTCCGTCGCACAAAATTTGAGATCTGGTTCTCAAATTTTCCGACAACAAAATCCATTCGCATAAATTCCGATCATGTGTACACAATTCTGACGCACAGAGTGCCACGCATGTTTAGAATAAATTACGAGATGGAAGCGCTCAGTCTGGTAAAACTAGCGTTCGTAATGGAGATAGCACATTCGCCACGCTGCAATTTTTTAAATAGTTTAATGCAGCACATTCTCTTCTTCTTTCTAATGCTAGAAGAATTAAGTTGTTTTGCTGCTGATATTCACACAGAGTTCTCACAAACTGATTTTTTTATTATTTCTCGTGATCTCATGAATAATAATATTAATTTTTTTTTGTCAGATCTCCATAATAATGTTTATAATTTTTTTTTTAATTTTTAATTTTTTTTGTTTTTTTATCAAGATCTACTATTTTTAATTTTTTTTTTATAGTGATCTCCCTAATATTTTTTCTCGTTTTGTGTGTCAAGTTACCATAACACCATTATTATCTTGTATTTTTTAATCTCAAGGAGGTTGGTTTGTGTTGGTGTCCCTTGTTAATTTGACATTGTATTTTTGAAATGTACCTGCCTACTCACAAACTGTCCTTTTTGAAGTTAAACACATAGGCAAGTATTTCTGTAAACAAATATCCATTTATTCTGGGTCATAACAAAATAAAGAGGAAGACAACGCTGGAGAAACTGCTGAAATTGGCGAAACCTTTGTACCCCAGGGCACACATCAACTATTTGCCAGCCAAAATTGGTCACCTGAGGAGTCCATATAATAGTGAGCACAATCCGGTCCGGGACTCCAAGAGATCAGGAACAGGAGCAGATGACATCTATGTCCCCAGGTTGTGGTGATACCACAGCCTGCGTCTTTTGCCAGACCAGACTGAACCCAGGCCATCACTTTTTTGTCTTCCTTACACGCTTCCTTCCAGGCTGTGGCTGTGGTGTTGGAGATGTGGCAGGAGGAGGAGAATGGTCCAACTCACACAGGTGGGTTTTGGGTGTAAGTTGGCCCCTCAACCCCTTAATTTGGGTGATGACCATAATTTCCTCACACAAGGGGCATTGGCCCTCCTCCATTTGCTGCATTTTGTATGCAGTTATGCACGCAAAGGCCTCTTGGAGAGTGGATTTGGTTCTGAGGGCCTCATTAGCATCTGTAATCAGCCTGAGCGCTCCTTCACGTTACTCCCCTTCCTGGCCCTTTTGATTTGAAGGCGGAGGGGAGGGACCTGAGATTGTGTGAGGCTCCTACTGGGCACGGCCACCTCCTGGCTGCCACTTCCCCCGCCACCTCCTGGCTGCCACATTCTACAGCCACCTCCTGGCTGCCACATTCTACACCCTCCCTGAGGCTTTCCTGTGTATGAAAAAGGGACATAGTTTTAGTTTTTGTTTCATCAATCACACACAATTTTCAGCTCATGACTGTTGCAAATTGAATGTTAATAAATAGAAAAGATTATCATTCTGACCTCAGCATTTTTCATTCTTGTCCCAATCATTTGTGGCCAGTACTGGCTATTCACATGTAAAACACTCAGCTGGGGTGGAAGGAAGCGTGGAAAGTAGGGTTGAGAGGGATTCCCTGACTTCAGTTTGGTCTGCCAGAAAATGAAGTCTCTCGTAGTACCACAGCCTGGGGACATAAATGTCATCTGCTGCTGCTCCTGATCTCATGGATTTCTGGACCTTAGTACGCTCACGATTATATGTGCTCCTCAGGCCACCATTTTTTTTTTTAGATAGTTGATGTCTGCCGTGGGGATCTGCAGCTTCACCAACTCCAGCAGTTTCTCCATCGCTGCCTGCCTCTTTATTTTATTATTATAATGTGAATGTTTGACATGCCACAGACAGGGCAGCTCCCTGTACTTGTCTATGAAGATTGGGAGAAAGCTGCGGTCTTTGAACCCATCCATTTTCTCTGCAAGACTCTACACAAGACAAACCCTAATGTCAGGCTAAACTCTCATAATCTTGTCTCAATATAGGCCTCAATCTAGAAGCAGTATAGGCCACTGATGCACCAAGTTCAAACTGTACCTTCATGATAACGATCGTCGCTTCCGATACACCGTCCTCCGCTCACAGATCGTACGTACGACGCACACGTGTTACACTTTATATACACTGCGCATGCGTGAAACTCCATCCGCCCCTGGCGTTCTTTCTAGTATATTCCCTGCCCCTTCTCTTCAGCGCAGTGGGTAGAGAACATGGCAGAGACACAACAGGTGCATGCAGAGGAGAGCAGCAATGATGAAATCCCGGAGCCACGGACATTTAAGGCCTCAAATATGTCCTTTGAAGAGATGGTGGACATCTTGAAGAGGGCCGACTATGATGGGAAGGATGGACCTTACCCCAACCCAAATGTAAGAAAGGCCAAGATCATGACTAAAGTTGTGAAGAGTCTGCTCCAGAATTTTGGGGTATGGCGATCCAAGGATCAACTGAGGAAATGCTGGTCAGACCTCAAATTGAGGGAGCAGGATCAGTACAGAAGAATCAAGAGAGCTCTTCAAAAAAGTAAGTAGTTGTGTGTTCCTATTGTTCTTTTTACGTTCGTGCTGCTCCATGTGCTTTTCTTTACTGTTGTACAGTTTAAAATGGCAACTTTCATGTTCATGGGCACAGTAATCGTAGGAAACATCGCTTGTTTGCCCAATTTTAACATGTTTTGGGCAGATACAGGTTAACTACATTTGTTCAGGCCTATTTGTATTAAAATAAGTTTGTTGTCTAGATGGGTTTGTACTAGAATGAAATGCAAACTTGATTGTGTGTGAGTGTAAGGAGAGGACACTCAGCAGCTGTTTACACATCTGGATGCAGGAGCACTAGTGTGGGACACCAGAACAAACTTTTTAGGGTGTCCCACACAGGTGCTCCAGTGGATACTAGGGGTGTCTCCATGTGTGATACTTTAACAAAAAAGGTAAGTATTCCAGCTTTAGAAAGGAAATAAAAAATTCTTCAGCTTGGAACTCTGCCAAAACAGACAATTGTACGACACTTCCAAGCAATGTTTCATCTTCCTATTTCTGCCCTCAAATATCTGTCTGCTAAGTATACCTTTTTTTTATTCACATAGGGGAGAAAAGACTCGGGACATCTGAGGGCACCACGAACCCCACACCTCCTAAAGAAGGGGAAATCCCAAAACCACAAGCAGAGGATGTGGAGGGAGAAGTTTATGAAGTGTGTGAAATTGTCACCACAACAGGTGAGTGTCTGAGACCACAGCTTCAGGTAAAGGATGTATGCCTGCATATTTATAATACATGGTGTGGTTTTTTTTTTTAGGTGATGTGGATGTTGTGGAAGAAGAATCTCATTTCACCAGTGAAAGTACCCAGATCCTCATCGGGGAGATAATGGGGTGCAATCATGATTTAGAAAAGATAAAGGGAAACATCAATGATGTTCAACAAAAAATGAAGAACATCATTGATGTTTTAGGCAGAATATAAAACACACAAAAAATATACCGTTTTATTGTGTATTTTTGCTTTTAAAAACAAGTTTTAAAGTATTTTAAAAGCCGAATTTTGAAGATGCACACGGTGTGTCAAAATGTGCTATCTGCCATCATGGGATATCAAGGTACGCGTTTTGTGGGTGCAACCCCTTCCTCGCAACTGAAGTAGGTGAGAGGAAGGGGTTGCACCCCCAAAACACGTCCATTGATCCCCCATGATGGGAGCTAGCACATGTTGACATTAGGCATGGGATCAGGAGGGAAATCCCCATTTTGAATCCCAATTTGTGTGCATCTTCAAAATTTGGCTTTTATAGGGGTGACATCACCCCATCTGATGAAGGCAATATCAACACAGTTTGGACATACTAATGACTGATATTGCCTACACTTTATCAACGTTGAACTTTGTAAGTTCCTGAGTTGTGTATGTTATGTTTGGAAACATGCCTGTTGACCCAAAAAAAGATATTTCTAATGTGACCAAAACAAATGTAATACACCAAAGATGTTGGTTTGTTCAAAAACCCTTTTCTAATGCACATGTGAATGTGCTTTGAGTAAAATGTTTTATACTCTCTGTGTGGCTTCTTCTTTCAATGCTCAAAAGCAGTTTTTGTAGTAAGTTGGTGTTTACAGTGACAATGGGGATTATTTACTAAAGGCAAATCCACTTTGCACTACAAGTGCACTTTCATTGCAGTTTCAAGTGGACTTTTGCAGTGCACTTTGAGTGCAAAGTGAATTTTCCTTTAGTAAATAACTCCCACAGTGCTTTTTAATTTGCCACAAGCACGCCATTTTCGTGACTACCAAAAAATCACAAAAGAAAAGAAACACAAGCAATAAATACAAGGAAATATTATTTCAGTTTATCAAAAAATATTTATTTTTAAAATGTTTCTTGATTGTGTGGCATATCAATGACCCCCCTACCCGCAAAGTACTCCAGATATTTTTGTCTCACTTTGCGGGCGCTTTGGGGGGGCAAGCCAGGACGGCCAGCTTCAAGTGCCATCAGGGTTGAAGTATCAGGAAAGCCGGCCTCAGTCCCAACTGAGGCCACATAGTTTGTTGCATTGTGTCAAAGATAATCGTGCAGAATGCAGCAGGTAAGCACAATATGGTTGAGTTTATATTCCGCCATGTGGATTGGTGTCAGAAATAGGCGGAAACCGGCTAGCCATTATCCCGAAAGTGTTTTCCACCACTCTTCTGGCTCTGGCCAGCTGGTAATTAGAAACCCTCTGGTCCGGGGTGAGGGTCCTCATAGGGAATCGCCACATAAGATGGTCCCCCAGCGCAAATGCTTCATATGCTATGAAGACGGAAGAACGGGAGTCCTTCCACATTGTCTTCTGGAAGTGGCAAGCCCAAGCTGCCATTCTGGAGCCGTCGGTAAAACTCTGTTTGGGCGATGACTCCACCATCCGACATCCGGCCATTTTTCCCCATGTCCACATAGAGAAAATCATATGTCGCTGACACCACCGCCAACATCACTGTACTATTAAACCCCTTGTAATTATAATAGTATGACCCAGAGTTGGGGGGTGGTATGATGTGGACGTGTTTCTTATCTATTGCCCCTCCACAGTTGGGAAAGTCCCAACGCTGGGCAAATTGGGAAGCCAAAGTCTGCCATTCCTGTGGCATGGAAGGAAACTGTGGAGTCAAACAAGAAAAAAATAATTAGTCATTTTGCACATAACATTGCAAGCAGATTAGACACAAACATTCTTGGCCAACATCAGTATAACATTTATTTGAAGGTGTATTTAAAGACAAATATATAAAGTACACTTATCATATTTCTCACCCCCTCTGATGGGCCATTGTTAAAATTTTAGGGGGGGGGGGGGAATGTTTTGGACAGGTAACCATCTCCACTTCATTGAGAGCTGAATGCCTAAATAATGTGTGTTACGTTGGCCAGCCCATCACTTACACTATTGGCAGCCCACTGGACAGGTAAAAAGTGTCATAATACAAAAATATGAATACACACTGTACAAATTGAAGCAATTTTTTACATTCTGCAATTACCTATCAAGATAATAGGAGAACAAAACTTTAAACAGTATCATTTGAAAGTATTCAGGGAGGCCCTTTTACTACATGCTTTGGGGAATTCGTACAGAAATCGGACCACAAAAGAGGTAGATATAGTATGTATGGGTTTGGCAAAGTCAGCAGATAGAGGATTGGTATCGGTTGACTTAGCGGTTGGGGGGGAGGGAGGGTTACAAATGATTTTGGAACCCCCAAAAAAGCCTCTGGCACTCTGCATTAATTTAAGCACACAAATAACATTTCAACACATTTTAGGGTGTGTTTAGGGTAAAGCAGTACTATGGAGCTGACAAAATACATTGTTAAGTGACTAGGCTAGGTATGTATGGGCCCAGGATAGCATGCTGGGGAGGTTAGTGAAAGGAAATGTGCATGAAGGACAAAAAAGGAAGTTTCAAAAACTCCAGCATGCATGAGGATAAAGGGGACATTCACAGCATATCACAATCATGGTAATTAGGAAATGATGAAAGAAATACAATACATTAGCAAACATTAAATACATAGAATGTGATGTTAAAGGAGAAATATTACCTTAATATAGTCCTTCTGCAGGACCTGTATAAAGGCAGAACAGGTCTCTGGAATAATGATCCCTAGAGCCTGGGGGGAGATGCCATTTGATGTCCTGCAGACTTCTCCCTGTCGCCAAGTACCGCAAGGTGGTAACTAGCCTCTGTTTGGGAGTGATGGCTTGCCGCATGTAGCTGTCCTGCTTCATAATATAAGGGGATAGCAAAGCCAACAGAGGGTGAAAAACGGGGTTCGTCATCAGGAGATAATTCCTGAAATCATCAGGATTATTCTCACGGATCTCCCGCAACAAAGGCATGTGCAAGGATTGGTCACGCTGGAGCAACCAATTCTTCGTCCTTGAACTTCTCCCCACCCTGTTCATGGACTGGGCTTGGGTCAAAGCAAGAACCCCAACACCAAGCCCCTGCATAGCATGAACTCTACGACGAGTACGTAACCGCAACATGGCTTCAAAACGGTCAGCTGGTCAGAACGAACTAACAGAACGCACTGAAAAACAGAAAGGCCTGAGAAGAGCAAGCTGAAAATCAGAAACGAGTGGACAAGAACGCACTACAAATTCAAATACGTACTACAAACTCGGCACTGAAAAACAAATGCAAACTGACTACACGCACTGAAAACCAGCTACGAACCCACAAGCACAAACTGAAGAGCAGTAACGATCGGAAAAGTGTGAGTCTGAAAAGCGCGAATCGTCTCTCACCAAACTTCTATCAACACGAGATTAGCAGAAAGAGCCTAAAGGGTGGCACACTTGGTATTGAACTTCTTCTTCCTCCTAGTCCCGTCGTACGTGCTGAACGTCACCATGTTCTTGACGTTCGGAATTTCCAACCAACTTTGTGTGACAGTGTGTATGCAGGACAAGTTTGAGCCAACAGCCGTCGGAAAAAATCCATGGATTTTGTTGTCGGAATGTGTGATCGTGTGTACGCGTCATTACAGTTCTAAGTTTTTTTGCTGTTGCTTTCAATACTGTTTAAAATGTAAATGTTACACCTGTTACAGACATAACATAGGGATTTTTAGTTATTGTGTCTTAGGTGAAATACTGTCCATAATGTCCAAATTGTGGTTTTCTAAAAAAAAGTCAGACTGACAATTATACATGCCTTCTGCAAATTGGTGATGAATTTCATGTGAAGTTGTAATGCCGAAGTTATCCCACTATGGAAACATAAATTGACTTATTTATTAAGACAATGGCTAATGCAGCTGTTTCATTTTTTTCTGATAGATTAACGTAACAAAGCGTTCAAATCTTAAAGCTGAACTCTAGGGAAATGTAATTACTACTCTTGCTTTTTTTCTAGAAAATTATTTAAAGGCACTGTAAACCTACAAATGTTTTTGTTGTTTTAAAGTGGAGCTCTAGCCCCCCACCAAAAATGTTTAAGTCAGCAGCTACAAATACTGTAGCTGCTGACTTTAACTTTTAGGGCACTTACCGGTCCAGGGATCCCACAGTGTCCTCCCACAAGCTTATTCTTCAATCAGGCTCTCGGGTGCTGGCGCTGCCATCTTGGGTAAAAGAAACTGGCAGTGCTGCGCTTTCTTAATTGTCCGGCTGCGGCAAGGGCTGGCTGAGTTCACTGCAGCAAACTCAGCAGGAAGTGGGTACCTGTCAAAACAAGGTACCCGCTCCGCCTCCCCCCCACAAGGTGCCAAATGTTTCACCGGGGGGAGGAGTCAGACAAGCGGAGCTTCCCCTTTTGGGTGGAGCTCCGCTTTAACTAGGTATTAGTGTTGTTGTATTCCCTATGTTGTTCATTTGCCCTACCTTGTACTGATGGGTTCATATGTTGTGACTGCAGTTTGTAGCGTCATGGCTGATCGTTTCCGCTATGTCCATGTGTTGCTTCACCTAGCAATGTTCTTAAACACCAAAGAAACAACACGACTTCCTGTTCCAGGTCACACAGCGTCCAATGAAATAACACCATGAAATTACATGATCAATGCAGATCTTATGCAGATGAAAAACACAAGGTGAAGGTTGGAGTTTTTATAATGTTTCTAAAAAAAAAAAAAAAAAAATCTAGCACCCAATGCTCTTCTCTTGCCTTGATATTTACAGTTGTGAATAGAGTCTTGGCATCCTCCCTTACAATGCAGGACTGCTGGCCTTTCTTTGTATGTGATGACATCAGAGTGTGACTGATGGATACAACGTCAAAGAGCATCCATCAAGGGCCAGTCGCATGGAGAGGAGGAGCCTGCAGAATTGAGGGATAAGGTAAAAAAACCCTCAGTTTTAAAGTTCCTCTAGACAAATCTAGCCTTTAACTCTTGCAGTAGGGAGAGCCTCACTTCAAGGGTAATTTTTAATATTCTGTGGAGTTCAGATTTAAAGTTGAACTTTAGGCAAGCATGTAAGTACACATGTGAAATACCATACATAAAAGAGAGATGTTTTACGTGCCTAAGAATTTGTATATTATCTATCTACTCCTGAGATTTACACAGCCCTGCCAATCAAAACAGCCAGGTGGATGGCACCACTTATGGTTAAGTAATACAGTGGTGTCCTCTGTCTACACTCTGCTATCTGACGAGTGAAGGAGCAGCAGTAAACCTCTAAATATCAGGTCATTCCCCTGCTTACTCTGCTCTATACTCCTCTCAAGTTGTTTCTTGTTCTACCAGAGTCTGATACCAAGTTGAATTTGGGTACTTATCATTGGTGCGTGCAGACTAAAGCTCAAACACGTGTGTGTGTGTCTACATACATATGACCCCGGCACATTGATCTTCTTGCCGGCACAGTGAAAGAGAAGTGTGTACTTATGCTAGTAGCATAAAAAAAAAGAAAAAGTGTGTGTGTGTGTGTGTGTGTGTGTGTATATGTACAGTATCTCACAAAAGTGAGTACACCCCTCACATTTTTGTAAATATTTTATTATATGTTTTCATGTGACAACACTGAAGAAATTACACTTTGCTACAATGTAAAGTAGTGAGTGTACAGCTTGTATAACGGTGTAAATTTGCTGTCCCCTCAAAATAACTCAACATACAGCCATTAATGTCTAAACTGCTGGCAACAAAAGTCAGTACACCCCTAAGTGAAAATGTCCAAATTGGGCCCAAAATGTCAATATTTTGTGTGGCCACCATTATTTTCCAGCACTGCCTTAACCCTCTTGGGCATGGAGTTCACCAGAGCTTCACAGGTTGCCACTGAAGTCCTTTTCCACTCCTCCAGGACGACATCACAGAGCTGGTGGATGTTAGAGACCTTGCGCTTCTCCACCTTTGGTTTCAGGATGCCCCACAGATGCTAAATAGGGTTTAGGTCTGGAGACATGCTTAGCAGTCCAACACCTTTACCCTCAGCTTTTTTAGCAAGGCAGTGGTCGTCTTGGAGGTGTAATCGGGGTCGTTATCATGTTGGAATACTGCCCTGCAGTCCAGTCTCTGAAGGGAGGGGATCATGCTCTGCTTCAGTATGTCACAGTACATGTTGGCATTCAGGGTCCCCTCAATGAACTGTAGCTTCCCAGTGCTAACAGCACTCATGCAGCCCCAGACCATGACACTCCCACCACCATGCTTGACTTTAGGCAAGTCACACTTGTCTTTGTACTCCTTACCTGGTTGCCGCAACACACGCTTGACACTATCTGAACCAAATACATTTATTTTGGTCTCATCAGACCACAGGAATGGTTCCAGTAATCCATGTCCTTAGCCTGCTTGTCTTCAGCAAACTGCAGGCTTTCTTGTGCATCATCTTTAGAAGAGGCTTCCTTCTGGGACGACAGCCATGCAGACCAATTTAATGCAGTGTGCGGCGTATAGCCTGAGCACTGACAGGCTGACCCCCCCACTCCTTCAACCTCTGCAGCAATGCTAGCAGCACTCATACGTCTATTTTCCAACGACAAACTCTGGATATGATGCTGAGCACGTGAACTCAACCTCTTTGGTTGACCATAGCGAGGACTGTTCTGAGTGGAACCTGTCCTGTTAAACTGCCGTATGGTCTTGGCCACCGTTCTGCAGCTCAGTTTCAGGGTCTTGGCAATCTTCTTATAGGCTAGACCATCTTTATGGAGAGCAACAATTCTTTTTTTCAGATCCTCAGAGAGTTCTTTGCCATGAGGTGCCATGTTGAACTTCCAGTGACCAGTATGAGAGAGTGAGAGCGATAACACCAAATTTAACACACCTGCTCCCCATTCACACCTGAGACCTTGTAACACGAATGAGTCACATGACACCTGGGAGGAGAAATGGCTAATTGGGCCTAATTTGGACATTTCATTTTCACTTAGGGGTGTACTCACTTTTGTTGCCAGTGGTTTAGACATTAATGGCTGTGTGTTGAGTTATATTGAGGGGACAGCAAATTTACACTGTTATACAAGCTGTACACTCACTACTTTACATTGTAGCAAAGTGTCATTTGCTCAGTGTGAAAAGATATAATAACATATTTACAAAAATGTGAGGGATGTACTCACTTTTGTAAATATTGTATGTATGTATTTATGTGTATATATGTATATATATATATATATATATATATACACACACACACACACACATATATAATTTTACCTGGAGTTTATCTTTAATGGTTGCTATGGTTTTCTACATTCTGGAAATATTACTCTTTTTCATGGTGTAATTATCTATAACATTTTTATAATTACAGTATTCATAACTATCATAATTAATCTCAAAATAAATAAAATAGAAAATAGACTGTATAGACAAAACAATATTACCGACTACCTTGTTTCTAAGTATTTAGGTGCCATCTAGTGGATAAACAAGATATTTACATTTGCACGTCTAGCAGCTTTTCCATATTACTATATTTCAAATAGCAGATCTTTTAGAAATAATAAAATCAGCACTGAAAGCAAAGGGCATTTCTAAAGCACAACAACCAGACATTGTCTTGGTAATAGAGGACCAGATTGGGAAACAATCATGCATGTTGCACATCATACCTCCCAAATGTTCCATAGTTACATATTTACATAGTTACATAGTAGGTGAGGTTGAAAAAAGACACAAGTCCATCAAGTCCAACCTATGTGTGTGATTATGTGTCAGTATTACATTATATATCCCTGTATGTTGCGGTCATTCAGGTGCTTATCTAATAGTTTCTTGAAGCTATCGATGCTCCCCGCTGAGACCACCGCCTGTGGAAGGGAATTCCACATCCTTGCCGCTCTTACAGTAAAGAAGCCTCTACGTAGTTTAAGGTTAAACCTCTTTTCTTCTAATTTTAATGAGTGGCCGCGAGTCTTGTTAAACTCTCTTCTGCGAAAAAGTTTTATTTCTATTGTAGGGTCACCAGTACGGTATTTGTATAGCGAAATCATATCCCCTCTCAAGCGTCTGTTCTCCAGAGAGAATAAGTTCAGTGCTCGCAACCTTTGCTCATAATTAAGATCCTCCAGACCCTTTATTAGCTTTGTTGCCCTTCTTTGTACTCGCTCCATTTCCAGTACATCCTTCCTGAAGACTGGTGCCCAGAACTGGACAGCATACTCCAGGTGCGGCTGGACCAGAGTCTTGAGAGTGGGAGAATTATCGTTTTATCTCTGGAGTTGATCCCCTTTTTAATGCATGCCAATATTCTGTTTGCTTTGTTAGCAGCAGCTTGGCATTGCATGCCATTGCTGAGCCTATCATCTACTAGGACCCCCAGGTACTTTTCCATCCTAGATTCCCCCAGAGGTTCTCCCCCCAGTGTATAGATTGCATTCATATTTTTGCTACCCAAATGCATTATTTTACATTTTTCTACATTGAACCTCATTTGCCATGTAGTTGCCCACCCCATTAATTTGTTCAGATCTTTTTGCAAGGTTTACACATCCTGCGGAGAAGTTATTGCCCTGCTTAGCTTAGTATCGTCTGCAAATACAGAGATTGAACTGTTTATCCCATCCTCCAGGTCGTTTATGAACAAATTAAATAGGATTGGTCCCAGCACAGAACCCTGGGAAACCCCACTACCCACCCCTGACCATTCCGAGTACTCCCCATTTATCACCACCCTCTGAACTCGCCCTTGTAGCCAGTTTTCAATCCATGTACTCACCCTATGGTCCATGCCAACGCACCTTATTTTGTACAGTAAATGTTTATGGGGAACTGTGTCAAATGCTTTTGCAAAATCCAGATACACCACGTCTACGGGCCTTCCTTTATCTAGATGGCAACTCACCTCCTCACAGAAGGTTAGTAGATTGGTTTGGCAAGAACAATTCTTCATGAATCCATGCTGATTACTGCTAATGATACCGTTCTTATTACTAAAATCTTGTATATAGTCCCTTGTCATCCCCTCCAAGAGTTTACATATTATTGATTTTAGGCTAACTGGTCTGTAATTCCCAGGGATGCATTTTGGGCCCTTTTTAAATATTGGTGCTACATTGGCTTTTCTCCAATCAGCTGGTACCATTCCAGTCAGTAGACTGTCTGTAAATATTAGGAACAACGGTCTGGCAATCACCTGACTGAGTTCCCTAAGTACCCTCGGATGCAAGCCATCTGGTCCCGGTGATTTATTAATGTTAAGTTTCTCAAGTCTAATTTTAATTTTGTCCTCTGTTAATCATGGAGGTGCTTCCTGTGTTGTGTCATGAGGATAAACACTGCAGTTTTGGTTACTGAAGCCCCCTGATTCACTCGTGAAGACTGAGGAGAAGAATAAATTCAATACCTTCGCCATCTCCCCATCCTTTGTAACCAGATGTCCTTTCTCATTCTTTATGGGGCCAATATGGTCTGTCCTCCCTTTTTTACTGTTTACATACTTAAAGAATTTCTTGGGATTTTTTTTGCTCTCCTCCGCTATGTGTCTTTCATGTTCTATCTTAGCTGTCCTAATTGCACCCTTACATTTCTTGTTGCATTCTTTATAAAGTCTGAATGCTGATGATGATCCCTCAACCTTGTATTTTTTGAAGGCCTTCCCCTTTGCTTTTATATGCATTTTTACATTGGAGTTAAGCCATCCAGGGCTTTTGTTTGCCCTTTAAAATTTATTACCCAATGAGATACATTGGCTAATGCCCTTATTTAATATGCTCTTAAAGCAAACCCATCTCTCCTCCGTATTCTTTGTTCCTAATATTTTATCCCAATTTATGCCTTTTAGCAAGGTTTGTAGTTTAGGGAAGTTGGCTCTTTTGAAATTCAGTGTCTTTGTATTCCCTTTATGTTTCCTATTTGTGTGATTTATACTGAAACGAATTGACCTGTGAGAGCTGTTACCTAAATTGCCCCGTATTTCCACATTCCCATTTTAACAGAACAAGCCCCAATGTTTGAACAATCAAAAGGGTAAGATCTAGACCAAATGGCAATAATTAGCTAAAAAACTTAGTATTTTGGCAGATCAAAACAGCATTACACAATATTGAAAGGGTTCAGTGAGCCTTTAGGGAGCTTCAAATCATAAAATCCTCAAATAATATTGTTAGACTGTCAAAATTGGCCTTAAAACCTCAGTATACAGTCATTGAAATCAGAAGCCAATTCTAGTTTTTAGAGATAAGAGAACTGCTGAGATTGAAATAAAAAAAGTAGTAATAACTGTAAGCGCAAATACAAAAATGCATACAATACTTGGGATATTTAACTTGCTAGGCATTTAGTCCATAGCAATAAAACTGGCAGTCCAAGGGTTAAGCAGGTATCTGGCAATTCAAGGGTTAAAGCAATTATAGTGGCTGGTCAACAGGCGCTGCTGTCCTCAGAGAGCTGGCTCTGTAGTAGGCAAGAAAAGGGTAGAAAAGGAAGCGCTACCTAAGTGCAGTATTGGAGGATACTTTAATGACACAAAGTAAGGTTACACTTACAGGATAGATAGATTAAAAAGGCTCATTTGTGTACAAGTGGTCCATGGTGAGATCCTCAGGTCCTGATCTGGATGATGCTGCAGAGGTGTAGTCCTACACCTCTGCAGCATCTTTTTTAATCTATCTATCCTGTAAGTGTAACCTTACTCTGTGTCATTAAAGTATCCTCTAATACTGCACTTAGGTGGCGCTTCCTTTTATACCCTTTTCGAGATTGAAATAAGAATGTATAGCATACAGTAGCAGTCAACTGCATTGCACAAGCTCTGGTAAGGAATGAATTAAAGCAGATGTAAACCCAAACTAATTGACATTTTGTTTGGAAAGCACTATGTACTATCAGCAATTGGAATGTTTGAATGCTTGTTTTCAACTTTATTCCATCCTTTGTTGCAGTTCAATGCTGCTGATCCACTGTAGATTCTTTCCAGCCACTTCATGTCTACATGCAAAAACTCCAGCGATGTCTGTACAGCATTTAAATTGGGTTTTTGATAATGACAATGGGGAACATGTTTTGGTATTGTATGTTGAAATAGCCACATGTAGTCATCAATGAAGCCTGTGTTAAACTTGAAACATTCAAAACTTTTGCTTTTGTGCCTTCTACTCTGATTAAGTGTCATTTTTACATGGCCATGTGTTAATATACATTACTGCCCCAGGTGCCTGTGGTTAATGTAATGTTGCCTATATAGTGAGGAATGAATGTCACTGAAATTACATTTTGGCTTGCTGCATTTCCTTGCTGAATAATGTTCAGGTGATGATGAAACTAAGTGATCTCTTTATAAATGTTTTTACACAAGCTTCACAAAACCTTTTCCCTGGATTCACACAGTTTTCCAATCAAATCCTATTTTTAAAACGTGTGAGTCTTGGTTGATCGTGTATATGCCTCATCAGACTTTTTACGTCAAAAATTTGATGGACCTAGAAAGAGAACATGTTCTAAATATTTCCGACGGAACCAATTCCTATCAGGAAAACCGCTCGTCTGTATGCTGTTCCGATGTACCAAAAAACGACGCATGCTCTGAAGTACGAGATGGAAGCGATTGGCTACTGGCTATTGAACTTCCTTTTTCTAGTCCTGTGTTGTACGTCACCGCGTTCTTGACGGTCGGACTTTGGTGTAATCATATGTACGCAATACAGTTTCAGCAGAATTCCGTCTGAAAAACCTTCAGAGTTTATTCCGACGGGAAAACCGGTCGTGTGTACAGGGCATGGGAACAATACAAAAATATGGTGGCCGTTAGGGATCCTGGCCACCATCCAACATCCACCATGAAAGACACACAGAGCATCACAGCTATTCAGGACCACTCAAACATAATAAAATGAGAATACAGATACTTGCCAAGAAACAGAAAGTTAAACTCGTAAACTTTTTCCTCCTCATATTACAGAATTCAAGGGAAGGAGGAGGAGATCAAGCCTGGCAAAAGGCCACTCGGGATTTTGCAACTTGCGGGTACTCAAATGCTCCTGTCACGTACCTGACGGTAGAGCCTGATATGCAGGGAGCGGCCTCTCTTGCTCCTCTGATTCTGGCCCCCTGATAGAGTAGACAGGAGGAGCAGAAGTGCAGAGTCGCACAAGTATCAAACAGTTCGTCTTCACTGTAATGTAGAACAGCGGCAGGTGGCACGGTGCTGGAGCAGGGTTCTCCAATGAGCGGAAGATGCAGGTCAGGCAAGCCGGGTCAAACACTGGCGGGAACGTCAGGAACAGAAGCGGAGGCAGGAGCGTAGTCTGGATGCAGGCAGGGTCGGCAACGGGCTGGCAGCGTGGTAGTAGAGGGAGCAGGCAGATGCGGAGTCAGAACAAGCCGGGTCAGATGCAGGCAGCAGGTAGCAGAGTCAGAGGCAAGCCGGGTCGGTAAACAGGTGCAGGTATCACAGGTAAAGCAGGCAGGAACACACGGGAACGCTGTAGAACGGACAGCACTGGATGCAAGCACAGACCAAGTTTAAATAGCCTCTTGGTAATGTGCACACAGGTGCACCGAAGGTGTTCTGGCAGAGGCTGAGGTCACAGGTCGACTTCTCCGTCGGCCATCTTGAGTACTGGCTGGTCTTCCCTGACAGGCTGAGGTCACAGGTCGACCTCTCCTTCGGCCATCTTGAGTACTGGCTGGTCTTCCCTGACAGCTCCTCTATACCTGAAATCGAGTATATACTAAGGACTCCCAATTAGCAACTTAGCGGCAGGGGTAAAAACAATGAATGTCAGTATTCACGAGGACGTTGTTCTATAAAAGAACCTGTCATTTTGCCCTAAATCGGCAAATAACAGAAGCTGAACACCAGGCAGATATATAGGACAAAAAAGTAAGTGCAGCCCCTAATTCAGTAACACACCATTAAATGTATTTCTTTAAATGAAGTAGGGTAAGTACCTGAATTTGCCTTGGTTTTGACATCCTGCAATCCCCTGTATAATAGAACTCAGAATGAGAGAGGTCTGACACTTCTTTTTTCACTATTTAACTTACAAGCTAGGGGAGGGACAAGACCTGTAATTGTTACTTAAAGCGCTAGTAAACCAAAAAAAAAAATCTTCCACCTGCAAGTTAAAAGCGTAATATGCTAGTATGCATCTGTGAAATCTGAAAATCTCAGAACTGAATGAACAAAAAAAACCTGATAACTGACTCGATAGCTGTGAGCTTCCCAGGCCCTGAAGCATCAAAGCAACCCCATACCATAACATTTCCACCACTGTGCTTCGAAGTTGTTATGAGGATCTTCTTATCTTGGCTTATATGTATACTTTTTTAACGTAACTCTAATGCAGGTTGAACTGGTACAATAACTTTCTGATTTGTAGATGCATGAACTTTGACCCGAGCTGTTACAAGAAATACCTAAACACCCCGAAATGAAATGTTGGGGTTTTTGAAGATTTCAAGTATCAAATAGTCAGCTCTTGATTTGAATTTTCTGGGCCAACCAGCCCTGGACAAATTAGCAGTTGTTTGAAATCTATGCCATTTGTAGATCATTTTGCTTACAGAGGAATGATTCATTCTAATTATGTGTAATCTTTTAAATCTTCTGCTAGACTTGGTATTGATGGACAACTTTCTTTCTTAAGACCTTAGAGCACTCAACTTAACTTAGCATGATTACATACTGTATGTCAATAGCAAAGAGAACAACCAACCCTAGATGTCTGAGATTTAAATAAGACGCGCTCCATCTGCATACTCCCTACTCTATTAATTGGCAGCTAATCTAGAACATCTGATTTTATTTAAATGGATTTGTAGTGGTGGTAAATGTGGGGTTGCACTTACTTTTAAATATTTTGAATTTTTGTTAATTTGGTCATTATAGTGATTACACCATGCCAATTTATAGTGTTATTTTTTCACGTACATCACCTGTGTCTACAGGGACTTCTGCTTGGCCCCTGACTGCTGCTTCCTATATGGGTTGAATGATGCCAGCATAGAATGCTGCAGAGGACAGCGCTCATATGTCATTATGTTATGTGACTGCCATGATTTGCAGAACTGAAAGTGTCCGAAAGCCAATACCAAAGAGGATGAATGGAAGACCTCATCTACCCATTGACCACATTAACGACAATGTGAATAAGGGCTGGTTCACAACAGTGAGTTGCTTTTTTTTTTTTTTAATGTGTACAGCTCGTTATTGAAATGTCACAATATTGTTCTATTCACTGCAGTGGTGTTGCAATGCAGTGGTTCCCATTGCAACTGGCAGCAATAGTATGGTGTGAACTGATACCATAAAAACAAGGCATTTTAGCTCCAGTTCATCTGGTGTAAACAGGTTGTCAGAAAAGTCATGCTCAAAAGGAATGCCTGTGTGTCAGGAAGGGCATGCCAGCAACCAAGATGGCAGCTGCAGAAGAATCCCTATGCTCCACATCCCAATAAAAAAAAGCTGATGCAAATGGATGTGCGCATGTGCGCGCACCTTGTGACAGTTATTGGAGCCAAATGGACTATTTAAACAGGGCCAGTGCCCAGGCTCAGTGCTGTCTGTTCTACAGCGTTCCCTACAATTCCTGCTACCTGTTTACCCTAAACCTGTTCCAGTTGCTAACTTGCCTTGTTCCTGACTACTCCTGCTATCCGCCTGCATCAGGCCCGGCTTGTCTCTGACACTGCTCCTGCCTATTCCTCTGGTTACCTAGCTGCCTGTCTGCTACCAACTCAGCCTGTACCTTGACTTTGCTCCAGCCTTCACATCTGTTCCTGATCTGCCCGCTTGTGTATGACCCAGCCTGCCTGCACCTGCCTTTGTTCTTAACCTACAGAACACCCACTTCGCTAGCTACTGTGTCCATCTTCCTGTCTTTGGTGCTCTATTACCAGCCTGCTCCAGTCTTCAGCCTACCTGCTGTTCCTGGTCTACCTACTTGTTGGTGATCCTCCACAGTGCTATCGAAAGTTCCAAGCCAGCTCCTCCACCGGTGATCCTTCCAGGCACTCGTGCCACTCTGCACTTTTGTGCCTCCTGTCTGCTCTATCAGGAGTCAGAGGTGTAAGAGGCCTTCCTCTGCATATCGATCTCTACTACCAGGTACGTGACACCTTGCTCAAAGGAGTTCAAGTTTATTACCGAGTGGTCATCAGCTCCTTCTGCTTGTGATCTGATCCTGTGTTTTTTTTGTATCCTGACCCGGATTGTACATCCTGCTTGTTCCTGACCCTCTGTTGCTGACATTGGCTTGTGACTCCACCTGGCTTCCTGCTTGCTGTTCCAGTACATTTTCTGCTCACTTGATGCTGACTTTGGCCTGGCTCTGACTCTGCTCCTGGTTCCTGACTTTGTCCAATATTCTCCTGCTCCAGCTCTGCTTCTGCTCCCAAGATATTCTGAACCAGATCTCCTACAGGCACCCTGTTATACCCTGTCATCATCCTCAGGGGAAACAGGACAGGAGGTGTAAGGGCAGCCCTCTTGTCAGCTTGGCCTCGACCAGGTACATGACATAGGTCCTTAACTTTTTCAAAAATAAGTGTGAGGGTGATGGGAAAGAGGAAGATTTAGGGTGGGAGTTAACACAAAGTTAGGTTTTATCAACTTAAAAACACATGGACTCAAATCTATTACATTTCCCTATAATTTCAAATAAACTTACACTAACTAAAAAATCTACTTTAGTACATCAGACCTACAGCTGAGCTGGAAAGGAAAAATACAATTTCAGATTTGAAAGACCAACAGTGAGCAAAACATTGCACTTTGTTGGGATGATTTTGACACATTTTATCTATTTAACATCCTGCTAGGATGATTGTTTCCTCTTGAATTTTATACTTCTGCTTACCATGTGTCTTGATATTCAAACGTGGATGGCCTTGTAATAATACATTTAATATTTATACTCTGATCAGTTCAACATGTACATTTTCTATTCCCTGTATGGCTGTATTTAGTCTTAGTAATCTTAAAACTATGTACATATCCCAAAGATTATAGAACCACAGATGGAAAGGTTCTAGACATTTCAATTTGTTGCAGTGGTCTGTTTGTCTTAGTGTTAGGCACACCATATACATGGTTAGAGCGGTGGAAATATTTTAGGTTAATTTCCTCTATTACAATGGGCTGATTCTTCATTATATCAACTCCTAATGTCTATATAAATGAACATCTGGATAGCAGTGATCACAACATGATGGTTTACACTCATGTGTCCTCAAAGAGCTAGGCTTTGTAATTTCAAAGCCATTGTTCCTAATTTTTAGAGACATGACTGGCATAGTACCACAGACCTGTTTGCTTAAGTCATAAAGATACTTGGGAGTTTGATAAAGACCACAAAGAAACATTTTTTCTAGAAAACAATATTCTAAGCTATAGACAGCATGGATTCACAAAACACTGAAGTTGTCAAACAAATCTGCTCTTTTTCTATGCGAAAGTAAGCAAAAATTTAGACAAATGAGTGGCTGGCTGTGGATATAGTATCTTGGACTTTACAAAAAGGTCTTACACAGTTTCCCACACAAGGCTAATGTGTAAGTTAGAGTCTATAGGCTTAGAAAATTCATTATGCAAATGGATAGACATTTGGAACGTATTGGGAGAGTCTGAATGGTATAAAGCTATAAGTGGTGTACCCCAAGGTTCAGGGTTGGGACCCTTATTTTTTAACTGTTTATAAATAATATAGACTTTGGGGCTTAAAGTGTTTGTACACCTGAAAAAAAAAGAATGTCCTTGAGTCTTTAACGGCCCATTCACACTAAAGATGTTTTCAAGCACTTTTGTGTTGAAAGAAAGTACCTAAAAAAAAAAAAAAGTCAAGAAAAATGCCTCCCATTAAAATCACTGAATGTTTTCACACTGGGGTGGTGTGTTTTCATTGCAGTGAAAAAAAAAATCTTGCTTTGGAGCATAATTGGGGAGCTTAAAAAAAAAAAAACTGCACCAAAAATGCTCCTCTCCATTGAAATGAAATGAATGGGAACCACCTCACAAACACTCAAAAACGCCCCCACTAAGCATTTTTGGTGCAGTTTTTGAGTCACATGTCCTTTAAAAATAGCACCGCAAACGCTGCAAAAGTGCAGCAAAAACGACCAATTAAAGCATAGGCGTTTTACTAGTAGTTTTGAAGTGAACCAGTGAGAAAGTGCCCTAAGGTACACTACGGAGCACAGTGATCCTGCAATGTTATTTTGTCTGTGCAATGTTGTACAATACCTGGTTGATCCTGCCTGTTCCTTTGTTCCTCTCTGTAGACTGACCACACTAATCATGGCTAGGCTTCCTCTCCACTATGTGGAGCTGGCAATATAGGAACTTTATATATTAGAGAAAACATGGCAATGACGGCGGCAAAGTGGTTTCAACATCCTGATCAGACTTCATATGACATTAACAGGATATTAAGTCACTACGCGCCCCCGGGGGCGCGCATCGCAGCGATCATTGTTGTGGTGTGTCAGTCTGACACACCGCAAGCAACTCCGATCTAGGTAAAGAGCCTCTGACGGAGACTCTTTACCACGTGATCAGCCGTGTCCAATCACGGCTGATCACGATGTAAATAGGAAGAGCCGGTGATCGGCTTTTCCTCACTCCCGTATGACAGACGCAACTAGAGGAGAGCCGATCGGCTGCTCTCCAGACAGGGGGGGTCTGTGCTGATTGTTTATCAGCACAACCCCCCCTCGGATCCCACCCAGGACCACCAGGGAAGCCGCCCAGGACCACCAGGATGGCCATCCACACTGGACCACCAGGTATGCCCCCTAGACCCCCAGTGAAATACCAATCTGTGCCCAGGTAGCTGCCAATCAGTGCCCACTCCAATGCCTACCACTGCCAGTGCTACCAGGGACGCCTATCAGTGCCTCACATCAGTACCGCGTATCAGTGCCCATCAGTGCCACGTATCAGTGCCCATCAGTGCCCATCAGTGCCGCCTATCAGTGCCCATCAGGGCCACCTATCAGTGCCACCCATAAGAACCCATCTTTGTAGCCTTTCAGTGCCCAGTGTCGCCTATCAGTACCCATCAGTGCCACCCAGTGCCACCCATGAGTGCCCATCAGTGTCACCTATCAGTGCCCATCAGTGCTGCATATCAGTGCCACCTATCAGTGCCGCCTACCAGTGCCCATCAGTGCCGCATATCAGTGCCCATTGTCAGTGCCCGCTCATTGGTGCCACCTCATCGGTGCCGCCTTATCAGTGCCTGTCAGTGCCGCCTTATCAGTGCCCAGTGAAAGAGAAAACTTACTTATTTACAATTTTTTTTTAACAACAAAAACAAAACTTATTTTTTTCAAAATTTTCGGTCTTTTTTTATTTGTTTAGCAAAAATAAAAACTGCAGAGGTGATCAAATACCACCAAAAGAAAGCTCTATTTGTGGGAACAAAATGATAAAAATTTAGTAAATTTGGGTACAGTGTAGCATGGCCGCGCAATTGTCATTCAAACTGCAACAGCACTGAAAGCTGAAAATTGGTCTGGGCAGGAAGGTGTATAAGTGCCCTGTATTGAAGTGGTTAATGTTTAGCACAACAAAATCCAACCAAAGCTCGTTTGGCTGTACCTCTTTCTGGATCAAAGGACTGCAGTTTGTTCTGCACTCCGGTGACCCATTTTCAGCAGACGGCAGGCTAAATTCCGCTTTCGGCTGACGTTACAGAGCCGATCGAGGCTGTAGAAAGATTCTAAAAATATGGTCGGGATCTGCCCACATACCTGGACCGGCACCTGGCTCAGCCTCTCAGAGAGCTGCTGAGACCCTGAGCTGCTCCCTTCCACCCCCCTACAGCTCAGCTCTCTAGTGAGCATGTGAGGGGGGGCACAGCAGACAGCGATGACTGACAGTCACTAGCTCTCTGTTCACAGAGATCTGAGAACCAAACAATCAGCGGTGTTTGATCGCTCAGTTCTCAGTCTAATGCCCCATAAACACGATTCAAAAATCGGATGATGGATCTCCCGACTTTTTTTGCTTACTAGTCGCAAGTAGAAATTGAATAGGTTACTAAAGTCACGAAAATTCTTATACTACAGAAAAAAAAATTCGGAAGTGAGGTCATGTGTTGTGGTGTATTTGTATTGCATTTTCAGATGACAACTGAGCTGATTAAATGAAAATCGTACGATCTGGTATCATATGGGGAAATTTTTCGCACTTGTCTGATCAGATAATATCATATGAACTGTCGTGATCGGCTATTGAAAGCTCTGTACGATCAGATTATTGTACGATTGCTTCGAAAGCGGTATTTTTCATCCAATGTTCGGATCGTGTGTACGGGGCATTATGCCGCGTACACACGGTCGGACTTTTCAGCTACAAAAGTCCGACAGCCTGTCCGACAGACTTCCGGCGGACTTTCGGCGGACTTGCGGCAGACTTTCTAACGAACGGACTTGCCTACACACGACCACACAAAAGTCCGACGGATTCGTACGTGATGATGTACAACGGACTAAAATAAGGAAGTTCATAGCCAGTAGCCAATAGCTGCCCTAGCGTGGGTTTTTGTCCGTCGGACTAGCACACAGACGAGCGGATTTCGGGGTCCGTCGTAGTTACGACGTAAAGATTTGAAGCATGTTTCAAATCTAAAGTCCGTCGGATTTGAGGCTAAAAAAGTCCGTTGAAAGTCCGGAGAAGCCCACACACGATCGGATTACCAGCCAGCTTTAGTCCGTCAGCGTCCGTTGGACTTTTGTAGACGAAAAGTCCGACTGTGTGTACGCGGCATTAGAGCTGGCTGGGGACCGATGCTGCATCCACCTAGGTAAGTATGATTCTTGAAAAAAAAAATCCCATACTTCTCTTTCAAGCATCAGATAAAATACGAAAAAGAAGAAAAAGGACTGAACAGAAAAAAAGGAAAATGTGGAAGAAAAACAAAACAAAAAAAAAAAACCCAACATTTAATGACCAGAAGCCAATGTAATGAATGTATCCTTCGCTGGCTTGAGTTCTGGCACTGGCTTTGTAGGTACAAAGGTCTAACACTGCAGCTCTTCCAATGTGAGCACTGCTGTGCGATGTGCCAGTTTACAAAGCAACAATGACACAGAGTCAGAGACATTTTTCCTTGTACAGTTTCAGATCATTCTCTGATCAAGACTGGGAAAGCAACACTGACTACTAGCTGCTGGTACCAAAGGACTGCAGATTAGGCCCCTGGGCCCTGGGGTCAGAACCCTATTGGCAATGGTAGAGATGTCAGATTTAATTACATTTTTTTTTAATCCTTCTGGTATCAGTTGATGTGTAGTGATGAATAAGCTATTATTGTGTGAAACGCGTCTACCATTTGAACTGTCTGTAACACTCGGGATGTTCGTTCATTAACCTCCTCAATACAAGGCACTTACACCCCCTTCCTGCCCAAGCCATTTTTCAGCTTTCAGCGCTGTCGCACTTTGAATGACAATTGCGCGGTCATGCTACATTGCATCCTAATCAAATTTTTATAATTTTTTCCCCACAAATAGAGCTTTTTTTGTTTGGTGGTATTTGATCACCTCTGCAGTTTCTATTTATTGCGCTATAAAAAAAGGAGAGACAAGTTTGAAAAAACACAATATTTTTTACTTTTTGCTATAATAAATATCCATTTAAAAAAAACAAAAAACAAATTGTTTCCTTAGTTTAGGCCGATATGTATTCTTCTACATATTTTTGGTAAAGAAAAAAAAAAACGCAATAAGCGTATATTGATTGGTTTGCGCAAAAGTTATAGCGTCTACAAAATAGGGGATAGATTTATAGCATTTTTATTTATTTTTTACTAGTCATGGCGGCGATCTGCGATTTTTATCATGACTGCGATATTGAGGCTGACATATCGGACACTTTTGACACATTTTTGGGACCATTCACATTTATACAGCGATCCGTGCTATAAAAATGCATTGATTACTGTGTAAATGTGACTGGCAGGGAAGGGGTTAACACTAGGGGGCAATTGAGGGGTTAATGTGTGTCCTAGGGAGGTGATTCTAACTGTGGGGGGAGGGGACTGACTGGGGGAGCTGACCGATCGGTGTCCCTATTTACAAGGGACACACCATCAGCCTCCTCTCCTCTGACAGGACGTGGATCTGTGTGTTTACATACACAGATCCATGGTCCTGCTCGGTTATTGGGCAATCGCGGGTACCTGGCGGACATCGTGGCCGCCGGGCACGTGCATCGGGTCCCCAGTGACATATGATATATTGTGGGGGGAACCTTTTTCTGAATGACAATCAGCAAACAGGCACTTTCTTAAAAATCTGGCGGATGCCAGGTTTATTTGCAGGAGGTTTGCAAAATAAAACAAACGAACAGTAACTTAAATCCTTGCTATCCGGCGCTAACTAAACAAATAGTCTCCTCTCTATACAGTGCAGGGCTGGTCCTTGTCGCCCAAACAGTGGCGGAACTATAGGGGTCCCTGCAGTCGCACTTGCGACTGGGCCCTGCCATTCTGCAGCTGTGGGGGGGCCCAGGACCCGGCATCTCCCCCTGCACCTTTGGCTTGCCGTTTGGAATGCAGTGGGGGGAGGTGGGAGGCAGCGATTGGCAGCTCAATTGTTCCTGTGGGCGGTGGGATCTCCCTGCAGCTTGTAGTTCTTCCTCAGTGTCAGTGTATACAGTGGAGAGAAGAGGGGAGGGGCCTCTGACTCGAGCAGGTATCAGTTTCACTTTCAGTGAGTCGCTCTGCTTGTACACTGCTGCTGATACATACCCGGGTCAGAGGCCCCTCCCCTCTCCACTGTATACACTCAGGAGAAGAACTACAAGCCTCATGGAGATTCCCTGCCTGTGGACACCATAGAGCTGCTGATCGCCACCTCCACCAGCCAGGTACATGGGGAACCTCTTGAAGGAGGGGGGGGGTCAGCAGCAGCAGTCTGGGGACCCTGATGTATGGGAGGGCTCTCTGGGGACCCTGATGTATGGGGGGGGCTCTCTGGGGACCCTGATGTATGGGGGGGCTCTCTGGGGACCCTGATGTATGGGGGGGCTCTCTGGGGACCCTGATGTAAGGGGGGGATCCCTGGGGACCCTGGTGTAAAGAGGGAGGCTCTCTAGGGACCCTAATGTAGGGGAAGGGGTCTCTGGGGACCCTGATGTAAGGGGAGGCTCTCTGGGGACCCTGATGTAAGGAGGGGCTCTCTGGGGACCCTGATGTAAGGGGAGGCTCTCTGGGGACCCTGATGTAAGGAGGGGCTCTCTGGGGACCCTGATGTAAGAGGGGCTCTCTGGGGACCCTGACGTATGGAGGGAACTCTCTGGGGACCCTGATGTAAGGGGGGGCTCTCTGGGGACCCTGATGTAAGGGGGGGCTCTCTGGGGACCCTAATGTAGGGGGGCTCTCTGCGAACCCTGATGTAAGTGGGGCTCTCTGGGGACCCTGATGTAAGGGGGGATCACTGGGGACCCTGATGTAAGGAGGGAGGCTCACTGGGGACCCTAATATAGGGGGAGGCTCTGTAAGGACCCTGATGTAAGGGGAGGCTCTCTAGGGACCCTAATGTAGGGGGGGGCTGTCTGGAGACCCTGATGTAAGGAGGGCTCCCTGGGGACCCTGATGTAAGGGGGGTTCTCTGGGGACCCTGATGTAAGGGGAGGCTCACTGGGGACCCTGATGTAAGGGGGAGGCTCACTGGGGATCCTAATGTAGGGGGAGGATCTCTGGGGACCCTTATGTAAGGGTAAGCTTTCTAGGGACCCTAATGTAGGGGGAGGCTCTCTGGGGATGTTAAGGGGAGCTCTCTGGGGACCCTGATGTAATGAGGGGGGCTCTGGGGACCCTAATATAAGTAGGGAGGCTCTCTTGGGACCCTGATGTAGGGGGGCTCTCTGGGGACCCTCATGTAAGGAGGGCTCCCTGGGGACCCTGATGTAAGGGGGGTTCTCTGGGGACCCTGATGTAGGGGGGGCTTTCTGGGGACATTATTGTAAGGAAGGAGCCCTCCGAGGACACTAATGTAAGGGGGGGCTCTCTGGGGACACTGATGTAAGGGAGGCTCTCTGGGGACCCTAATGTAAGGGGGAGGCTCTCTGGGGACCCTGATGTAAGGGGAGGCTCTCTGGGGACCCTAATGTAAGGAGGGGCTCTCTGGGGACCCTAATGTAAGGAGGGCTCCCTGGGGACCCTGATGTAAGGAGGGGCTCTCTGGGGACCCTGATGTAAGGGGGGCTCTCTGGGGACCCTGATGTAAGGAGGGGCTCTCTGGGGACCCTGATGTTAGGGGGGCTCTCTGGGGACCCTGATGTAAGGAAAGGGGTCTCTGGGGACCTTGATGTGAGGGGACTCTCTGGGGACCCTGATGTAGGGGGGCTCTCTGGGGACCCTGATGTAAGGGAGGCTCTCTGGGGACCCTAATGTAGGGGGGCTCTCTGGGAACCCTGATGTAAGTGGGGCTCTCTGGGTACCCTGATGTAAGGGGAGGCTCTCTGGGGACCCTGATGTATGGGGAGGATCTCTGGGGACCCTAATGTAGGGGGAGGCTCTCTGGGGACCCTTATGTAAGGGTAAGCTTTCTAGGGACCCTAATGTGGGGGGGGGCTCTCTGGGGACCCTGATGTAAGGAGGGGCTCTCTGGGGACCTTGATGTTAAGGGGAGCTATCTGGGGACCTTGATGTAATGAGGGGGGCTCTGAGGACCGGAATATAAGTAGGGAGGCTCTCTTGGGACCCTGATGTAAGGGGAGGCTCTCTAGGAACCCTAATGTAGGGGGGGGGGGCTCTCTGGGGACCCTGATGTAAGAAGGGCTCCCTGGGGACCCTGATGTAAGGGGGGTTCTCTG